>NW_017306720.1:288309-294079 GCF_000935625.1 Nanorana parkeri | reverse complement strand
TAGCTAGGTTTTATAACTAACTCAGATCCCAATTAAAGGCAGTAGATCAAAACATGCTACTGGTTAGGTCAATAGTTGATTGTGTCTTAGTGGACATGTTTAGTTAATAATATCATTAAAATGGGAAGTTATTTCTTATGCGTTTATTTGTCTCATTAGTTCTATTAGTTCTCAGGAAGTTCTATTTTTCAACACAGCTAACTAATGTTTAGTAGTTGTCTGTGATTATTTCTCATGTTGATAGTGGGGGAGGGGCACAAGGTAGCTGGCTTTGGGGTGAAAATAGTATAAATACGATCCTGTTTCCTATAATTACTTACCCTGACCAGAAATTAACCAGTGGGGCAACAGGCCATGGTAAAAAAAACTGTGACCTGTGGTTCTTGTTCAATGGTTAAAAAAAAAAAAGTTTTGGCTGGAGTTGAGCTTTAAAACCACGGGTTGAACGGTAAGGATGCCTGCCTCAATCTCACTGTGTCAGGGAGCCCTTCATCTGCCAAAGTGAAGTTTGATATCTTTTTTGAAGCATAGCAGTTGGGAAGTGCAGCTCATAGTTGTAAATGTGTAGTCATCTGTAGTGACAATGAAATGTTTTGGCCTGCTTCTTAGTTTTTATTGTTTACTATACTTGTACTATATCAGACCTTAGAAGAAATCCAAAACTACAGAAACAAGAACCAGTATGAAATGTTATGCTCTAGCTTTATAATCATAATTTATCATTTTGTTTGTTGGTTTCTTTTTTGGTTGCCAAGTAACAGACCACTATACTGGAGCTCCGGTGTGACAAGTCTTTGGCACAGGAGCTTGTTTGCTGCTGTAATTCCTGATTTCAGGTTGTATCCAAGAATCGTGGCTATTCCAGACTGAAACGGCACCATTGACTTGTCTTTTAAGTGGTTTGGGGCAACCTCATCCTGCAGACATGTTTTTTCAATCTCTAACCTTTTCCTTTGTAGTATCTTTACCTCACGTTGCATTCGCTTCCTTCCAAACTCCTCTACACGTTTCCAGAAGGAATTGTTGAAATAGACATACAATTGCCAGTCAAGACTGTTCCATCGTTTCACCTTCTCTTGTGTTTCCAAAGAGAGGGCTTTCTTGGTGGTGTTACTTCTCCTATTTAGTGGAATGGACAGGATATCATCAAATGACCAACAGAGAGCATCCTTCAAAAGAATAAGAGACTCATCAAAGTATTCTGTGATCAGCACCAAGTCAAAGATTATGTCTACTTCCCTCTGTATTAACTTTACATTTTTAATGGTGTCAAGTCCATTGGGATCAAATCCAAAATCAAAAGTCATGAAGTTCTTAGAAAAATGGCTGTCCTTCATTTTTGCATCATAATATGTAGAGGTATTATGAAGAAAGTCTTCCAGGTTCTTAGCCTTTGCAAATGGCCCATCTCGCCTCAAGTAAGTAAAAGATGATTCCATCAGAGAGATTGGGTTCCGCAGGACAGTGAAATAAAAAGTGTCATTTGGCATCACTTTTTGAACCTGTAAATAAAAACATAAATCACGAGTTGTTCTCTGTGACATAAAGGGGTTGTATTTGGTGTGATATTAATATTCTCCCTAAACGACATATATACAACCATTTCGCACATACTTGCCTCTTTCTTAAAAACTGCCTGGGACAACTCACAGCAGTGAATCACTTTCAAGTTTTCAAAAAGTGGCAGAAAATCTCATTTTTAATGTAATAGGGCAGAACATACAGTTGGTATGTGAAAGGCTATGATAGATAAGGGTATTCTGTTACAACCACCGCTTTATGTATTGCACATACTTTCCTGAGACTTGTCTGTGCAACCTACTGACTTGTTGATATTTACAGATAGTGTCCAACTCGATAAGTCTGACTCAGAGTAGAATCCAATGTAGTTTATTTACCATCTCAATACAGAGGATGTGATTGCTTGTCATTCTTAGAGTGAAAAGATATTCCTATCTTTGCCATTAACAGGATAACACAGACCCCCCTTACCTCTCAGAGGGTGATGTGGAAAAGAGAGAGTAGAAGGATTACTGGGAAGTTTTAGCAGAAGACTGTACCAATATGCAGAAAACAGCAAGGGTGAAACAGAAGATACTATGTATGCACAGATTATGCTGTAACAATGCTAATCTTACACTTGTAGCTAGAAATACAGCATAACACAGTGAAATGCAATTATATAGCTATGCAGTGTAACTGAAACAGCAGAAATAATGAAAATTACACTGGAGGTGGCAGCACAAAGGGCAACTCTTTTGTTAGGTTGTTTAATCTAAACAGACACTGGCATTAGCAGAGCTACTTAGGCTGGCTTATCAGAGGCGTGCCGTTAATATTATAATCAATTAATTGCGCTTTATGGACCAAATCGTATCCACCTAACGTGACAGCTGCAGTAAAGAAAAAGGAGAAGCCAGAAACAAGCTCCCCAATTAATTCAATAATAAATGTGTAAACTGCGCTATGTCAATTGACGGTCTCCTCCACACTTCCCATAGAGATAGATCGTGGCCAGGATTTTAGCCCACCGATGAAAGACAAATAAACCGCAAATAGCATAAAATCCTTAAAAAATTATTTTGCGCAAAACAAAGTAAAAAACTTACATCAATAAAAGTGAAATGAGCATGTAGCATGTAACCCACAAAGGGGTATATCTCACAATAATCCCCAAGCGATATCCGATCCAATGCAGACCCACAATTAATTGAAGGTAGCAGCAACGTGCGCGCTTCTCCCCTCATCTTTGCACAGGGGCCATGCTAATATTCTCGGTATCGTTCCAATTTTAGTATATGTGCTGCCAAAGCAAGGGGATGGGCGCGCACGTTGCTGCTACCTTCATTTGATTGTGGGTCTGCATTGGATCGGATATCGCTTGGGGATTATTATGAGATATACCCCTTTGTGGGTTACAGGCTACATGCTCATTTTACCTTTATTGATGTAAGTTTTTTGCGCAAAATACATTTTTAAGGATTTTATGCCATTTGCGATTTATTTGTCTTTCATCGGTTGGGCAAGTGTGGCAAGTGTGGAGGAGACCGTCAATTGACGTATTGAAAGTGTCGAGCAAAAGAAACAGTTTTTGTGGTGGGAAAGGATACACTGTTTCTCCCAGTCGTTGTGAGGTATTGAATGCACACGTGGAGAAAAGGGAGAGAAGATGTTTGAAAGCTGTTTCTTTTCTTCGCTGTGGGAGAGTAATGTCCGGTGACTACACTGCGATTTGATTGATTGGCTCTGGTGAGTGGGAAGCATTGATATTATATTGGAGGGGAAGACGCTGAATATTTATTTCTATCACCTTTTTGATCTCTCACAATTAACCCTTGATCTGCGATAACCAAATGAGGTTATACATTTTGTATAAGGGTTTATAAATGGACTTTGATTTACTTATACTATGTACACATTATTTCAATATTATCTACACCTTTTTTATATTTATATTTTAATAATTTCTTACACTGTTTATATATGGTTTTTGAACATCTGAAATATTAATACATTATTTGCACATTATTCAATTGATCATGGATTCACTTTTAGCTCATTTTTATTGATGTTTCACTTACATTTCACGTGTACTGTATTTATTACGGCTAATACCATATATTGGATAGGTCACAGAAATGTATTAATTTAATTATTTCAGTATATTGGGTTTCTAGTATTTATTTGGTTCACATATGGGGAGATAGTGCGGTGTATTGGTTCAATATTCTTTTGACCACATTACTTTTAGTTTTGCCGGTCCTTCACTGCAGCTGTCATTTATTTATCTTACAGGAGAAGGGGGGATTTCCATAAGTGCGAATATTAATATCTCTATATGGCTGGTGAGTGTGCTGGGAAACTTTTTGCTGTTGTATTATTTGAAGCCCTTCCATGTGCACCTTGCTTTAAAGCTGGTGATAAGTTGATGAGTGTGTTTGCCATTTGTTTTGCTTGACAAGTCTATGAGAGGCCACTTGAGCTAAGGAGTATGGCTGTTAGTTCTAGCCGACTTCTAGCCTCATAGTTCTAGCCGACCTGTGACAATGAAACTGTCACAGGTTGGCTGAATAGAATGGGAAGTGAGCGAACACATACCGTCGCTTGCTCACTTCTCGATCCTGTCCCTGCAGAGAGCCGTGACTGTCACTCACGGCTCCCTGCAGGGATTCCCGCTCTCCCCTTTCCGATCCTCCAGCGCTGACTGGCAGAACAGACGGGGGAGGGGGCGGGTACAGCTGGCTCTGCCTCTAGATAGACAGAGCCAGCTGTCACTCAGTAATGTCAGGATCCGTCCTGGCTGCAGCGTCTCAGTATACCGCGAGCTGTAGCTTGTGGTATACTGTGCTTTGGGCGATGGGAGGACGCTAGTTTGTGTCCTCCCGTTACCTTTAGGAGAACTATGGGGAAAAGCACTGACCCCATAGTTCTGCTTTAATCGGCTCTGGCAGCAAGGGGCACTGCAGCAAGTTTGTAGGAAGCAGAAGAGAAAATTGTATTTTAAGGCATTTCCCTAAAAAATCTTCCACAAATCATAACATGCAGAATTTATTAAGAGATAAAAATGTATGAGGCATCATCCAGGGCTTTGACATTTCCCACTTTACTACTTTTGTGAGTGAAATCCTTTACACAAAGGTTTATTAAAAAACAGCATTTATTACAAAAATTACATTAGGAATATTATACCACAGTAACTCGAGTTCACTATTCATCTCTGTATTCTTATTTTTTAAGGTGGAGTAAAGTGCTAAGACTATGTGCTATGGGAAATAACCTAAAGAAACCAATCAGATCTCCACTTATTAACCATCTGAGTACAACAAACTGAAATCTGATTTTTATAACAGTTTTCAAAAGTGAAGTTAACGTTAATTTAATGCTTTTTGTCATATACGCAAGTAAAAAGTGCAATGAAATGCTTACTTACTTGCATCCTCGCAGTTTAACAGCACATAATGGTCTATTTATCAATGTTTTTACCCCAGGAATCACTAATTTTTCCCATAAAAATTAAATTAGAAAATGTAGTTAACATTGAATGAACGTAACTTGAATGAATCTTGCTATTTTAAATAAATATTGCTAAACAGACTATTTAGTATGTAACCTTTTGTATATACTAAATATTTAACAACTAGCGGTTGACCATTTATGGCTACACTGAAAACCTGTGGCATTGATGACCTTTATTCATATGCAGCTATTTAAATTAAGCTGTTATGTATTCTATTGAACCAGGCATTGGTTAGAGATACTGTATATAGTTTTCCTGCACTCTAATTTTTATTCAAAGAGTAAAAACAATAGTAATCTGTATTGTAAATAAATAGAATTGTGAAGGTCTCACTCACCTCTGCGAACCTGAAGCGCATGTGATGGCACATGATGTTGAAAGTATTATTTCCTCTTCCAGAAAAACCATTCACAAAAGAAGCTGAAAATAAGTTGGGGTAAGAATATAATGTATTGTATACAGGAAAGGCGAAGGTCAAGTTGTGGAATTCACCGTAGCGGAAGAGGATGTTCATGATGGTGCTGCTGGCTGTCTTGTGGGTCTTCAAGAAAAAGATGTTTCTCTTGGGTTGACAGGACCTTCTGTCTTCATTAAACAGTGCCTTCCTGAGGTACACTCTGTACCCAAATCATAAAAAAGAAACTATAGTGAGTACTCACTTTTAGTTATTATTGCAAAGTTTATCTTAAAGTGACCCCATCACCCAAGTGAGTCATGTGACTGTAGTGCAGAAAGACAAAACTTACTTCTCCT
>NW_017306720.1:250732-288209 GCF_000935625.1 Nanorana parkeri | reverse complement strand
GTCTCTATTAAAGGTAAATCCCTAGTTGAAGTTTCTTAAACCTAGGACTGTCATTCCCCTGGTACCGCGCTGCACTTAGTGGTTCTTTCTGCCAATCTCTACTTCACTGATAGACATATCAGTATAGTATAGGCATAGTTGTTGGCATATGACAGGTAGCCCCGCAAAATGTTTGTTTTGTTTCCGATCGATTTGGATTTTTATTTCTTTCGTTTTTGGGATGTCGGATCCAAAAGTCAATTTGACTCGTTATTGGGATTTCATATCCGTCCGAATTTTCATTCCTAAAAGATCCACAACATGATTGTGCCTATAATGTAACCCGCAACAGCCAAAAAAAACCCATCTGATTGGCCAGAGAACAGTCACATGTCTGATTTAGTTTTGTTTTGAACTAAATTCAGATGGATCCAAATTTTCGTTAAAGGAACATTTAGATATATTTGCATTTGAATTCTGAAATGCAGATGAATCTGAATGTCTGAATTCGTACAAATATACATTCAGAACTAAACTAAATTTCCATGTCTAGTTAGCATGAGGAAACAAAGAATCCCTGTGGCGAACCAGAAGATTGATACGTCTCGAAGTGTCAATTTCTGAAGATACTTCACTGGAGATTTCTCTTCAATGGAGAGACATTTAGCGGTGCGGCAGGAGAATAAGTATTTACTTTCTTGTTTACAGGCACATCTTTATTTTTGGCCTTTCAGTTTAGCGATAGGGTCACTTTTAGGTGTAACTGTAATCAGACTATGGGCATTTAAATATTGATGTATCAAGAAGCAGTAAATGAGTTTTAAAACAAGCAGTTTACTAATCTCTGCATCTACAGGCAGTGAGAAGCAATTATTTCCCCCCCAAAAAAATCAAGAGGAAGCACATAGAGCAGCTCAACCCATTCTGCTTTCTCTTGCTAACAGTGACTCATCAGCACCCTTCTGATCTCTAGTGTAAACATAGAGCAGGTACTCTGGGACGAGGAAGCAAGGATAAGCCGGGTGTACATGTTTCTATGTTTCAACCCACGGGCTGAATGAAAAAATTGAACAGATTACCATTACATTACAGCTTACGAGGATTGACAGACAAATCCCCCGATGTTTTCATACCTGAACAGCTCCAACTTTTTTGGAATTGGGTTTGTATACTGTATACTGTATGTGTGTAGCAGGTAAAATTCTATCACTAGGCTGTAGCTATGGGTAACTCTAATGATTTAGAGCAGGGGTGTCAGATCTAAACTTACTAAGGGCCACACCAAGGGTTGTGAATAAAATGAGGGACTGGACATAAAGAAGAAAAAAAATAAACCCTGCAGCTTGTTGCGGTACAAAGCTCAGGCCCACTAATCATTATACTGTATGACTGTTCTGGTGTCCTGTGTGTGACGGCATTTAATGGACAGGGACTGTTGACACTTGTAGTGCCCTTACACACAGGACATCAGGATTGTCATATATTGGGCAGGAACTACAATTCCCAGAAATAATGTACATTATACAGCAATGCAGAATACCACCAGCTTTAGAGGACTACAGATTCCAGCAACACATTATACACCAATGCAGAATACCGCCAGCTAGAGAGGACTACAAATCCCAGCAATACATGATACAACAATAAAGAATACCATTAGCTATAGAGGACTATAAAGCTTAGCAATATATTATACAGCAATGCAGAATTGCACCGGCTATAGAGGGTTACCAGCAATGCAATAGCAGATGTCAGAAGTAAATAAGACAGAGTGCAGAGGTCAGGAGCAAAAAATACAGAGTACAGGGATCAGGAGTAAATAATGCAAAATGCAGAGGCCAGGAGCAAATAATGCAATAATAAATAACGTGTTTTTTGTTATGTTATTGTCATTCTGTTGCTTCTTATCTTAAATCAATAAAAATATTTGAAAAGAAAAAAAAACAAAAAATAACGTGTTTTTTTTTGCTAGTGCACATGTCTAGTAAATAGAGCAGAGTACAGAGGTCAGGAGTAAATAATGCAGAGGTCAGGGGTGAATAATGTAGAGTACAGAGCTCAGGAGTAAATAAGGACAGGGTGCAGAGTTCAGGAGCAAATAAGGCAGATTAAAGAGGTCAGGAGCAAATAAGGCAGATTAAAGGGGTCAGGAGCAAAAAAGGCAGATTAAAGAGGTCAGGAGCAAAAAAGGCAGAGTACAGAGGTCAGGAGAAAATAAGGCAAAGTACAAAGGTCAGGAGTAAATAATGCAGAGTACAGAGGTCAGGAGTAAATAATGCAGAGTACAGAGGTCAGGAGTAAATAATGCAGAGTACAGAGGTCAGGAGTAAATAATGCAGAGTACAGAGGTCAGGAGTAAATAATGCAGAGTACAGAGGTCAGGAGTAAATAATGCAGAGTACAGAGGTCAGGAGTAAATAAGGCAGAGTGCAAAGGTTAGGAGCAAATAATGCAGAGTATAGAGGTCCGGAGCAAATAATTCAGAGTACAGAGGTCAGGCGTAAGTAATGCAAAGTACAGAGGTCAGGAGCAAATAATGCAGAGTACAGAGCTTAGGAATAAATAAGGCAGGGTGCAGAGATCAGGAACAAATAATACAGAGCACAGAGGTCAGGAACAAATAATACAGAGTACAGAGGTCAGGAGTAACATGCAGTGCAGAGGTCAAGAGTAAATAAGGCAGAGTGCAGAGGTCAGGAGCAATAATTGCAGATTATGCACACACATGCACTGTAGGCATCAGAAAACTGCCAGCTAGCACCCTTATGCAGCCTGCTGTCCCCCTGGTATTGCCCCCCTCCCTTCATGACTGCTTTTCCACCCCCCCACTTCCAGGCCACATATACCTGTCACCTGGGCTCACCAGATCCTCTGATCGCCGCTTCAAAAGGTGCTGGCGGGCAGAGTGTGGTGGCCGGTACAGACATCTGCCCAGCTAATGCATTGCTGGAGGGGGAGGCAACAACAGCTGTGGGCTGGCAATGCAATTGCTGACGGTGCTGGCTCAGTTCCGGGACTGCTTGTTCAGCTTCCTGTAGCTTCTGATGGTGGTCCTGGCTGTCCGGACGGCCAGCACCCCCAACTGTTCGCCTGGAGCAGCCGCACTGCCCCCCACAGGGTGTTTTGCCACTGATGCTGAATCCTCAAAGGGTGGCTGGCTGTATTGCCGGTCAAAGCAAGGCTAATAAAAAAAAATGACCCTGCTTGCCGGCGGGCCTAAGAAAATCTGTAGGCCTTGTATTTGACATATGTGATTTAGAATGTGACCACAGGAGAGTGATACCATCAGGCTCACATTAAACTCATAATGCACGTGAGCAACACATTGTTCTGTGCTTTCCTTTGCCTTATACAGATCCTGTTGTCTGCATTCTTGTTATACCCTGTGCTCAGATCACTGACAATCCTGTTACCTTTGCGCATATATATCCATAATTATTTACTAACTCTGAGCCAGACTAAATTGATTTAGTCCAAAGAAACACTAGAATCCAAGGAGAATACATTTTCAAAGCTTTTAGACACAGGCAGGGGCGTAACTAGAAATCACAGGGCCCCATAGCAAAAGTTTGTATGGGGCCCTATGATTTCTATTATGTAGCAAATAAGTTGCGCTCAGTCTAGTTGTGAATGGATGTGAAAGTGCTCTCTCAAAACCCAAAGGGGTTTTTTAACTAGTAGTTCGGTCATTCGGCTGTTAGTTGTCGGACAGTGTATTGTGACCTGTAAAGACAGAGTGTCACAGTCTAGCAAGGTTTGGGTTAGTATGGATCTCAGCTGTTGAGATTGTTAAATAGGATTAAGGGTTTGGTTCAGTTTGGCGGACCCCAATGCACTCAGTACCAAGGGGAACCGCTTAACATCATGTACCCCTATGTGTGACCTGTGTGTGGTGGTTTGACGTAATACACTACGCTAATAATGGTAGTACTAAGAAAGTAAGTTTGAGGAAGTGGCAGTCAATAGGTTGGAGTAGATCTGCATATGCTGGTGGACTGCTAGGACAACAGTTTTGCTACTGACTCAGTAATCAAGAGAGCAACGAAGATGTAAATGGAAGTGGATATAACAGGTGGGAGGATGAGGAAGTGGCAACAAATAGGTTAGAGCAGATCCGCATATGATGGCGGACTGCTAGGAGCAGTTGGTATCTTGCTAATCACAGTTCATCAAGTGAGCAATGCGGTTATGTTTGGGGGTGCAACAAACAGATGAGGTGTCAATGGTTATCTCTGATCACAGTTCAACAATTCAGCATAAGTAAAGGTGAAGTAGTTTCAACAGGTGGTTGATTACTTGTTAAGCCAAGCCTGAGTTCCTAATACAGCACAACCAGGTATTTGAGTGGAAATAACAGGTGGGAAGTTTCCCAGTTACTTGCGGTTTGCTTGAAGGTATGAGGCAAATGTGGATGGTACTTGGGGTGATCGATGCAACCTCAGTGTTGGTCCAATGGCTGGTCCTGGTGTGCAGTAATGAGTCACACTCTCCAGTTCAGCCTGTAACACACTGTCTCTTGCTCTGTCCTCTGAGCCACTCGCTCGACGTTCCAGAACGATAGAACGCCGAGTGAGTGGCTCAGCTGTGTTTTTGAGCAGGAGCCGCGGCCAAGGGGAGGAGTCGGCCGTGACGTCATGGACGGACGGCGCGCCTCGGACGCGGAGCTCTGATCCGGGTAGGTCTGTGACACAGAGCTAGTGTACAGTGATCTTGTTACAATGACTCACAGGCAGGGGGGTCAGCCGGGAGTTTCCTGTGGAGAAATGTTTCAAGTTATAGGACTCAGGTCTACTAAAAAGTCCATAAAAATGAAGAATTCCACCAATATGAGTCATGAAAATGCCCACACATATACATCATCACTGTCCCTCTACATTACCACAACAAATGCTAATCACTTACAAAGGTGGAAATGGGCTTTATGTCACCCATATAGTTTGGCCTTTACAACATGAACTGCAGTTGTTTTACATACTGTAAAGTGATTGTTGGGGACTGTTTTGGCTGGATAATATGTAGCAAAATATTGTCTCCGCCTCTCAACACTATGATGAAAACCGCATTAGTACACTTTCACCTTTTGAACAGTACATTTTTATTTTCTATTGAAATATTTTAGAGCTTTACACCTACCTGTCTGAGACATTGGAATCCCAAATCTGCAAGGCCAGGAATATTGTACCAGTTACAATGAGAACAGCACTTGCGGTTTTTACATACTGAATATTCCTGTAGGCATAATAGAAATAGGACATATTAAATAAACCTTTGAGGCAATTATAAACACAAAAATATCGTTACAATGCAGCTCTAGGCTACATGTTAATTTAGAGCCATGGTTCTCAACTGGTGGGTCATGACCCAAAAGTGGGTTGCAACCACATGTTCAGTGGGTCGCGGCATGAATTCCATTGCACTAGGTGAGATGTTCCTCAACCTCCTACATAGCGCAGCACTGTCAGTTCTTGTGCTGAGCAGCCAATCAAAATATGCTGCCTGGCGTCAAGTGTCAGCTTGAGGTGGGGTGGGGGTACAGCTCCCTCATGTGACTGGAGTGACATCACATTCTGGCTCCCGGCACATCTACAGGGAGTGCAAGGGAGCTGTACGAGCAATGCACATATGGAGAGACCTCCGTCACAGCACAGCAGCCCACACTGAACCCCTAAACTAGTTTCTAGGAGTGTTTATGTGTGTGTGTGAGATTTTGTCTGTGGTTGTGTGTCTCTGCCAGTGTATTAATTGCAAACTGCCACGTAATCGCACCTACTGTTCGTTCAGGTGCGGGAGGTGTATTGCGTTGCCTTTCATTTGAATGGCACTCCAAACACATCTCCTGCCCACAGTTTGATCCATTGCACTGGAACAATGCCGTGCGCTCCAGTTTTGTGCAACTTGGGTCGCGACTTAATGACCAAGAGCAAATGTGGGTCCTAAAGTTATGCAGGTTGAGAACCACTGATTTAGAGGACCATTTATAAAGCAGTGTTATCTCCTAACAATACTGCTGCCTTTCAGATTCTTAGAAATAGTCATTGTATTTATAACTGTTGTTAAAACTGCTTGAAGAGGGCACTTTGCAACTCTGCAATATTGCTACTTAGAAAGATTTAAAGGAGAATTATGGGGAGAGTGAAATACCCCCATAATTAGAGCCGATGTGTGACACTGCAGCTATTGATGGGGTGTCCCCTCAGCGGGGGCCGGAGGCAAACGCCAGGGGTTCCAGGTGTGAGGTCACCCCTTTGGCAACCATGAGGGGGAAAGCTCCCGGCTCCCCTAAGGCAAGTGATCCCATGCAGCGGCTCAGGTTAAACAGTTCAGGTTAGACAGTTACTATCTATATAATAACACACGTGCATCAATACACGAACAGAATATGCCATTTTAGACCCGAGATCCTGACTCCCAGAAGGGCCCACGAGAGGCGGCAGATCAATAGAGCACGCTCACATCAAATGGAGAGCAGAAAGGTCACGGGGCTCTCCCGGTAAGGGGGGATCCTTTGGATGACATGTGGCCACTAGGGCATCTGGGTGGAGAAGGAATGCGTCCAGTTAGAGCAGGGATGTAGAGGAAGCATGAGGGCCCGGCGGCGGAGGGTGTTAAGGGAGATGTCCTGTAAGATCTGCAGTGGGGCCCCATCGAACTCCATGGGCCTCTTTAACCATGCCTGGCATAGGATGTCTTCCTTCATGGTGTAGCGATGCAGACGGCAGACGACATCTTGGGGGAGGGAAGCATCCGTTGGTGGGGGGCCGACTGTGCGATGCACCCTGTCGATCACGATAGAGTCCCGTGCCGAGTCTGGACCGAGGAGTGAAGGTCCGACGCAGGGTCGCCTCCTGGAGCCCCCGGGTCCGTACAATCTGGTGGCTATTGCGATCCTCCAGGACCTCCATTTGCAATTGAAGAGATGCGACCTGAGGGGAAGGTCCCGGCTGGGCCCGCTCGAGGCGCTGGACCCGGGCATCAATCGCCGCACAGGACGCTGATACCGTGGACACCTCCACAGATACCGCCTGTACCTCCTGGCGTACTTTACGCAAGTCTCGCTGGAGTGCGGCCTCCACTCTCGTAACTAGGGCCGCAAAGTCCTCCTTCGTGGGCAGGTATTTCATGAGGGCCCGGAACTCCCGCGGGACATCCATTGGAGGGTTGCGAGATGGGTACTGGTCCACATCGGTGGAGTCCGAGTCATACATCCGGGGAGATCGTAAGCCCGAGTGCATCTCGCTGGGGGCAGGTGAGAGGGAGCGTTCCGTGCCTCGTGGTGAGGATGGCGGTACTGCCTTCAGTGCCATATTGGAGTGGTCTCGGCTGCAGATCCCGGTCCACGTGGAGGAGAAATACCGCTGCAAAGACGGGGTGCTGCGCTGCAATGGGGGTCCACCCTCCTTCCTGCACTTTGACATTGTCAGGTAGGTCTGAGTGGTGTGGTATAAGTAGGATTAGTTTGTCTGTAAGTCGGGTGTACCACGGAGCTCTCAAGCCTTGCGACTTACTGCGCCATGAGCAGGAAACGCCCCCGAAAACAACTTTTTCTGCTGTTTTGGATGCGGAGGTTCCGAATGCGAAATCCTACTATGAAAATGCAGAACAAGCAGCGGCTATGTCAGCCGCTGGCGCGTTCTGCACTTGCGCGCCGCCATCTTGGTATACACCAAGATGGCATGCCTGTATGTTTGGCCGCCGCCATCTTGGTGTATATCATTGTTTTTTTATTATTATATTTACTGTTGGGGGGCTTTGGTAAAATATCAGGGGTCTAAAACCCTGACATTTCCCTTTTGAAATTGAAAGTGAAATTGTGGACACAGAGTCCTTAATCTCTTTTTCTGCCGCCCCAGCACTGAACGAATGGAAAGCACTCAGTACAGTTTAACATGCTTGCTGTTACTGAAACCTAGCTTCAGGATTCTGACTCTGCCTCGCCTGCTGCCCTCTCCCAGGATGGCATCCACTGAACGCACTCACCCAGAGCCGGTGGATGTAGAGGAGGTGTAGTGGGTATCCTTCTATCCCCACAATGCACTTTTCAAGTTCTGCCCTTACCTCCCTCTCTATCCCTCTCCTCTTACGAAGCTCTATTTGACTATTTTCTCCAGTTTCTCTGAGGATTGCTGTAATATACCAGCCCCGTGGACTGGTGTCTAGCTTTCTTGATGACTTCTCTGTAGGATTGCCACATTTTCTTCAAGTGAAACCCGAACGATCTAGCACCGCAGTTTTCTTTTTTGTGCAATATAGAGGAGAGAGCGAGGAGAGGCAGCCAGGAGAAAGAGCAAGAAGAGACAGCCAGGGGAAGGAGTAAGGAGACTGGCTATAGAGGACTACAAATCCCAGCAATACATTATACAGCAATACAAAATAAAAATCAAGCGACATATGTGTTGTTCCGGGGTGGCTCCAGGGTCTCAGATGGCCTGTGCAGACTCTCCCCAGGGCTGTGCTGGCTCTCAGGTGGACTCTGCGGGCTCTCAGGTGGACTGTGTGGGCTGACAGGAGGCTGTGCAGGCTCTCAGGTGGGCTGTGCATGCTCTCAGATGGGCTATGTGGGCTTTCAGGTGGCTATGTGGGCCATGCAGACTTTCAGGAGTGCTGTGCGGTGTCTCACCCGAGGTCAGGAATACATAGAAGGAGATGCACGGGCTGGCACCTGTGAGCCGCGGACCTGCAGATCTCCTCTTCCGTCTTCCTGACACCTGTCAAAAAATATAAAGTGTCCGGGTGTCTTCTGGCCTGAAACCCGGACACAGGACTCAAAAAACAGACTGTCCGGGTGAATCCTGGACAGGTGGCAACCCTACTTCTCTGCCTAGCTACCCTACTTTTTCTCCTGCGAAATACCTACTATCATTCTTGGAGACATTGCTAATAACTAGTGATAGGCCGAACACTCTCCATGTTGCGTTCGAATACGAACTTTCGAACATGGGAAAAGTTTGTATTCGAACTCAAAGCAAGTCTATAGGGGTAGAACATTGAAGCCTTATATTCAATTTATTGGCCATAAAAGAGTATCGTGATCCGGGTACTGCCCTGGGGGACAGGAATCAATGAAACAAAAACTGTAAAAAAAATACCGTTTTTAACAGAGCAGTGATTTTAACATTGCTTAAAGGGTAACAATAAAAATTAAAAATTCCTTTAAATATCATGCCGATGGGGACAAGGGCCTCTTCCCCACAAGCCCCGGGGTGTTGGTTGTGGGGTTGCGGGCATGGGGCTTATTCACATCAGGGCACCCAGATGTGACCCCCGCCCCCCTTGTGATGAGGGGTACCCCTACCCATTCACTAAAGGGTTAAATAAAATGTTAAAAAACAGACTTTTAGACTTTTGGAAAAAAATCCTTTAATTAAAAAAAAATACAACAAAGGATTTTGACAAGTCTTTTATTGTTTAATTAAAAAAAATTGATTCACCAACGTAATCCAGGGTCAATCACGACATCCAGCGTATTCCACGACGACAACTCAACTAAATAAAAAATAAAACAAAAAAAAATAAATAGAAATAAAAATAGAAGAAGAAAAAAAAACGATGACCGCCGTCCCGTTCGCTCGCGACTCCAGCCGCAGAATGGCATTTTGACAGATGCTGGCAAAACATAAACAATTCGGGGGAAGCTAGCGGTGACAGCTGGATCCGCCCAACTGTGTACAGTTTTACATCATCTGACAGGTGAGCCATGTGTGGGCAAAGTCATCATGACTTTGCCCAATCATGGCTCTTACAGAGTTCTTTTTTGCCAGGTGCAGTCAGGTGCAAGCATTTAGCCTATTAGGGCTTCACAAGACGCATTGCCTTGTGGGTCATTCAGCGGTTGAACAGACCGCCGAATGCTCTTATAGTTTGTGTGTTCTGTGAACTAGCAATGTTCGAGTCGAACTCACGTTTGACTTGAATATCCAGCCCCTCCCTACTAATAACATTAACACCCCAGCGGCTACAACTCAAATTCTCAACCTGACCTCTTCTTTTGACCTAGCACAATGAATACACACTCCTACTCACTCTGATGTGAACATTCTAGATCTTGTGTTCTTCTCATCTATGCCCTCCCTGCAAACTCTCCATCACCCCTTTTCCCCTCTCAGACCACAACCTTATCAGCTTCAGGCTCACCCTGAGACCCTGTTCAGCCCACTTGAGACCCCACACACTGCCCACTTGAGATCCTGCAGATCCCACATAAGACACCGCACATACCAGAGACCCCACACAACCCACAGCCCACTTGACACCCTTCGGAGCCCACCTGAGACCCGCACATACCATAGACCCGGCAGAGCCCCTGATACCCTGCAGAGCCCACTGGAGACCCCACGCAGCCCACCTGAGATCCTGCACAGCCCACCTGAGAGTAACCCTGCAGAGCCCACCATGGACTCTCCCTGTGCCGCCTGGGTCATTATGGCGATAGTTCCACCACTGAAAGCTGCCCTCCTAAAATATAATTTCTCCCTCCGTGCTGTCAAACAGACTTATTTTGTCACTCTCATTAACACACACTCATCCAGACCTCGTCAACTTTTTTCTACTTTTAACTCTCTATGTCCCCCACCGCCACCGCCCACTGACTCATTCACTGCCCAGGACATTGCCATTCATTTAAAAACAAAATAGATGCAATCCAGGATGAAATTTCCACTGTCCAGTCACCCTCCTCTATTAATGTACCAGACCCACCAGCAAACTTGGTACTTTCCTCTTTTGACCCTGTCACCACAGAGGAGGTTACAAAGCATTTCTCCTACACCCACCTCACCACTTTCCCCCTGAACCCTGTTCCCTCACTACTACTTTGGTCACACTCTTGCTCTATCCTGCACTCTCTTACTTACATTTTCAATCTTTCCCTCTCTACTGGCATGCACTGGTCACCCCAATACCCAAAAATCCTTCACTGAACACAACCAACCATAACAATCTCAAACCAATCTCCTTACTCCCATTCCCCTCCAAACTCCTAGAATGACTAATCTACAACCGCCTGAGTCACCACCTCAACGATAACAATCTCCTCGACCCATTACGGTCCATCTTTTGCCCCCAACACTCCACTGAAACCGCCCCACTAAAACTCACTAACGACTTACTAGCTGCTAAAAACAATGGCCACCACTCCTTACTCTTGTTAATAGACCTTTCAGATGCTTTTAACAGTTGTCCACCTACTGCTCCTCAAAAAACGTCACTCGCTTGGCCTACAAGACTCTGCTTTCTCATGGTCTTCCTCCTACCTATCTAAGCGCTCCTTTAGTGTCACCAGCAAATCTACCACTTCCTCTCCTCTTCCCCTTTCTATTAGAGGTTCCCCAAGGCTCTGTCCTTGGACCCCTTTTCTTCTCTATCTACACCTCCCTTGGTCAGTTGATCACCTCACATGGCTTCTGATACCATCTCTATGCTGATGACACTCAAATATATCTCTCCACTCCACAACTCACCTTTTCAGTGTCCTTACGTATCACTAACTTACTAACTGACATATCAGTCTGGATGTCACAATACTTCTTAAAGCTCAATCTTTCAAAAACTGAGCTCATGATATGCCCCCCACCGCGCACCCTCCCCCAACTTTTAGATCAGGATTGCTAACACAACCATCCATCTCACCCCCATGCCATAGTTCTAGGCGTCATCTTAGACCTCAACTTTCTGCCCCACATCCAATCACTATCCAAATCCTGCCGCCTTCACCTTCGCAACACCTCCAAAATATGCCCCTTCCTCACCAATTAAACCACAAAGCTACTGATCATCTCAACTCACTTGTTATCTCTTAGCTTGACTACTGCAACTCCCTCCTCATTGGCCTACCTCTACACAGGCTATCCCCCCTTCAGTCTATCATAAATGCAGCTGCTAGACTCATCCACCAACCGCTCAGTGTCTGCAACCCCCCTCTGCCAATCCCTAAGCTGGCTTCCTATCGCCCAAAGGATAAAATTAAAAATATTAACAACCACTTACAAAGCCATCCACAACTCCGCCCCTGGCTACATCTCCAACTCCACCTCCCAAGGCCTCCTACTTTCTAGCAACCTCGTCAACTCCTCCCATGCTCGCCTCCAGGACCTCTCTAGAGTGTCTCCCATTCTTTGGAACTCCTTACCCCAACCTATCCATCTATCTCCTACACTCACTGTCTTTAGGCAATCCCTAAAGACTCCTCTTTTCAGGAAAGCCTATCCCACCTCAACCTAACCACTGAACTATCTCCGTCTCAAACAATTCATCCCAACACAGCTGCCTCCTCATGTATTACTTGCCCCTCTCTCTTGGATTGTAAGCTCTCATGGGCACGGCCCTCCTTACCATCTTGTCTTGAATTGTATTGTAATGTCTTCCCTATATTGTAAAGCGCTGTGCAAACTGCTGGCGCTATATAAATCCTGTATAATAATAATAATATTACAGAGGTTTCCCATTCATTCATAAACTAGAAATTTTATATATTTACTATCAACAAGTTATGAATGGGTAGAGTCCTCAATACTGAGCTGCTTCTACCCATTTAGAAATTAATGAATGAACAGGAAGTGATGTAAAGCACTTCTTGTTCATTCATAACTGGAGACACATAATACTATTTGTCCCCAGTTGTTTACAAACATTGGAGTGATCAGCAATCACTCCAGTGTTTGTTCTACACACAGAGGATCGGTAAATATTACATATATTTACTGATCCTCCTTGTGACGATAATGGGGCTCTGAGTCTGAATATTAAAAAATAGAATTCTTTTGTCTCCCAGTCAGAGCAAATACAGGCCTTCGTTTAGTCATTTGCCAGGTCCTTCCACATTCCACAGAACAGAGATCTGCTAGCTGGCTGTGATCTTTTATTGCCCCAGCCTTAGTGAAAGTCCAAAATATCTCTCTAAGCCTTCTATGGCTGTCCCTAATTAAAGGCATGGATCCAAGCACTCATCTATTACCAGTGGACAAGTTAATATAAACAAGCAGGTCCGGTACATTCACAAGAAAGTCATAAAACCTGAGTTACAAAATCAGCTACATTTCATAATATGGAATTCGGTAGGGATAGTGAAAAATAAAGGTTTATCCTCCTCCCTGCTTTCCCTCCCCAGCCCTGCCCTAGGGGCCGGCTTTGGGACACCCTCCAAAAGGGGCTTATAACATATTCTGTCTAGGCGACTAGAAGGGGTTCTTGGAACATGAAGGAACTAAAAGAAGTCTTAACATCGCAGAAGAGTTCCCCTTTAATCTCTGGACATTATCTGCTGAAAATTTGCTTGTAAAAGAGCCCTGCAGACTTCTCATTTACTTATTGAACTCTGTCAGAACTCCTAATTCCAGGACTGTTGAGTATTCTCCTTTTTATTCACTTTTATTTTGCTGGTGTATATATATTTTGTCTCTTTTTATTAATATCTTTTTCTGTATATTTCCTGCACAGTTTCTTTTATAAAAGGACGATCTTAAAAATCGTTAAGGTTATTTCTACACTCTAAATACGAACTTAAAGTATCCTTGCCTCTGTGAAGAGTGCTACTGTATAATGAATCCTGTCATATTCCTGTCTGAGAGGACAGCGGTATCACAGGCATTGTTTAAGTGTTTAAATTGTCGCAGCATTTGCTGGGCACGGTCTGTGTTTCTGTTACTAAAAAAAATACATGGTGGCAGTGAACGTTTGTGGGTAAAGGGTTAACTGCGGCGTTAACCAATCCTGGTGACGATCGCTCTCAGTCTGCTGGCCTGAGATTGTGTCCTGCGAGCTGGGAAATCTCTGTGCAGGTTGAGTGGTATCGCCACGTCCTTGTGACGCTCAGTTCAGACTTGTGTATAGTCACGTGGGATTGACGTACAGTGGGTCCGGGCCGGGCGTATGTCACACTCCCGCTCTCCATTCTGATCGGCTTGGCCACGCACAGATCACAGAGCCGCTCAGCCAGGATCTGACAGCCGACGGCTCTCCTCTCCCCTCTCGCTTGGCCATCCTGAATGTCATGAGCTTATAGCAGAAGCGTGAAAGCCACAGACGTAAGGCTTACTGACGTGGCCAGCTGCAATCGGTTGTGTTCCGCCGTAAGGCTTACGTCGGTGGCAGCAAAAGGGTTAATAAAGTGATCTTTTGCAAAACACAGTGAGCACTATGTTCTTTATTCTGTTGTATTTTTGAGTGATCACAACATAATTAATGCTGTGCTGAGAGGACACTGTTGGAGGGTGCTCTAACAGTAAAAATTAGGTGTCTTGTTATCTGGTGGTGGAAGCTCTACTTGCAAATCCATTGTACATAATCCTGTTTTTCATGTCTGTTGGGGAGATAATTACATACATCAGTGTCTCTTAAGAAGGACTCATGCCCCGAAAACGCATTCAGCCAGTGGAGGCTTTGATGACGGAGTAACCAGCATGTCTCTGCCGGTCTTATCTCACCGTCCAACAGCCTTGCAGATAGAGTCATTCTGTGACTCCTTTAGCCAGATGCTGCCTGCACCTCACCTGTGTGAGTAGGTTTTTACTAATTCTTTTATTTGTTTACAGTAACGGGTAATGCACAGGAGAAGGCGCTCTCTTGGTTTTCGTTTACAGATGATGTGTGAGAAGATGCACTACTGGGCCGGACTGGCTATAGGGCAAACCGGGCACTTGCCCGGTGGGCCGGGCCAGGCCGAACACAATCAACTTGATTGTGTTCGGGCCGTCTGCTATGCTTGATGGCCGGCTCTGTGTGGTAGACACTAGAGGGCGCTGGTGGGGGAGGCCAGAAAAACACCTCCTCCCCCAGCATTCTCTACTCTTTGCTCTTTTCGGAGCTTGCTGGTGCTGTTTCTGCAGCCTGCACTGTCCCGGTAACTGCCGAGATATTAACATAATTTTTTTATTGTTTTTTTCCCCTTTTATTAGCACTTTTTTTTATTTATCTTGTCGTTTACTTTTTTATTTCTTATAATTTTTGATCTTATTATTGTTTATGTTTTATAATTATTTTCTCATTTATTTCTTAGTATTTTTTACTTTTTTAATCATAGATTCTGCACAGCCCATCAAAGAGTCTCAGGTGTGCTGTGCAATACCCTTTGGTGAGCTCTGCAGGATCTGTGGGGGGCTTTGCTTGGTCTCAAGGGGGCTTTGCAGGATCTGTGGTGAGCTCTGCGAGGTCTATGGCGGGCAGAGCCAACTACAGATCCTGCACAGCCCCCTGAGACTGCAGGGTCTCGGGGCTGTGCAGGATCTGTAAAAATCATCAACCATGTCACAGGGGGGATTTGCAGGATCTGTGTTGCATTAGAGTGTAAGCTCCTCTGTACAGAGACTGATGTGAGACTGATGTGACTTCTCTGTACAGCACTGCAGTATATGTTAGCAAGCTTCCTATATTGTAGCAATGCTTGTGTGTCAGCTGTAGCCCTCCAGTACTTACTAGTGGCCGGCCCTGCCCCTCGATTGCGCTTCTGTGTTTGGCTCCGTCCCCTGTTGTGAGGGGTGGGGCCTGTTGGTGGTCACGTTATTGGGCTGCTCAGTCTAAAATGCCCGGGCCTATTTTTAGTCCCAGTCCGGCCCTGACCGGTATCATTTCTATATATGCTGGATCCCGTGTCAAGATCGTTAGATGCTGGTGTGATCTGTGTTGTTAGAAAGCACTTTATATAGATCGTACGGACTAATGCGGCTGAATAAAAGAAGTCACTCGATTTCCCCATCCACTCTATAGAGCATCAATGGAGCAATCTTCTTTTAGTTTCTTTTATTGTATCAATCGTCATGATACCTAATTGCAACATTGGACTTTTGTTATTTAACAGTGCGCATAATAAGAATAATTTCATATATTTTGAAATTATTGACACCTAGTATTTTGCACAGAAACTAATCATTATGAGAGATTTCACTGGCGGTCCAGTTTTTTTTATCTTAACACACTAAGGGTTCAAAAAGTCTTACTGTACTGCATTTAATACGGAGAACATACAAGGTTACATTATTATAACGAGTCATATGCCACTAAAGTGACAATATACAGACACAGTATACTGCAAAATACTCAATAATAGATGCATAGATGTAAATGTCATTTTGTTCTTACCTGTAAGCCACCTTTATCTTAGACATCATGGAATAACCCTTCAAAGTAATCACTACTAAATACGATCTCTCACACACCACCAGGATTTCTATTTCATAGACTTCTGTCCTTGTTGCAGGTCATCACTTGTATGATCTGTCTCCTACATTTCCTCATACCTCTACTTATTCTATGTGCTCAGGTTAGAGCACTCCCCTTTCACTCTCTTTAATAGTTCACATACCTCTACAAGTCAATTGCTTCTTAAAATTGTTATAGGCTCTGTCAACTATGACACAATGCAAATGTGCCATCCCAATATTACAATGTATTAGGGTGATACGTGACTGTAGATTAACCATCCTATTATCTGCAAATTATTTAATTTACATAGGAATCATTCATTAGCTTTTCCTATGTTACAGCGAATGGTGACCTATCAATTAGATAAGTATTAAAACATTGAGCTCAGTAATGGTGCACTAGACACAGTGCATCATTAATGTACAGGTCATAAATGGAGGAGAAGGTGAAGGGCTTAATGTACAAGCAGGGACTGACAACACATGGGGCCCCCGGGCAATATGTGATTATGGGGCACCCTTGTGCTCCACCCATATACAAGCCCCACCCATCCACAAGCCCCACCCACGTATACATTCTTGTGTTACAGAAATTTTTTCTCCATGCTATTTTCATAACAGCAGGTCTATTCACTAAAAGGTAAATTGCAGGAGAATTTCAAAAGCTAGACCAATATAGACAATTTGGAAAGTGAGATAAATGGAAGAATTTTACTGGTTTGCCTATTTTGACCTATGTTTTTGCAGAGGTCAATCCAGAGTGCAGAGGGAAGTAACGCACACTGTTCAGAGGTCAGTAGTAAGTAACACACAGCATGCAGAGGTCAGGAGTAAGTAACACAAAGGAGGGTGCAGAGGTCAGGAGCAAGTAACGCACAGCAGGCAGAGCTCAGGAGTAAGGAATGCACAGAGTCAGAGGGGCGGAGTAAGTAACACACAGAGTGCAGAGGTCAGGAGTAAGCAACCTACAGAGTGCAGAGGTCAGGAGTACGTAATGCACAGAATGCATAGGTCAGAAGGAAGTAATGTACAGAGTCAGAGGTCAGGAGTAAGTAACACACAGCATGACGAGGTCAGGAGTAAGTAACACAAAGGAGGGTACAGAGGTCAGGAGCAAGTAGCACACAGCAGGCAGAGCTCAGGAGTAAGGAATGCACAGAGTCAGAGGCCAGGAGTAAGTAACACATAGAGTGCAGAGGTCAGAAGGAAGTAATGCACAGAGTCAGAGGTCAGGAGTAAGTAACGCACAGAGTGCAAAGGGTCAGGAGTACGTAATGCACAGGATCAGAGGTCAGGAGTAAGTAACGCACAGAAAGCAGAGGTCAGAAGGAAGTAATGCACAGAGTGTAGAGGTCAGGAGTAAGCAACACACAGAGTGCAGAGGTCAGAAGGAAGTAATGCACAGAGTCAGAGGTCAGGAGTAAGTAACGCACAGAGAGCAAAGGGTCAGGAGTACGTAATGCACAGAATCAGAGGTCAGGAGTAAGTAACACACAGTGCAGGGGTCAGAAGTAAGTAATGTAGAGGGCGCCGAGGTCAAAGGGAAGTAACGCACAGAGTGCAGAGGTCAGGAGTAAGTAACAGAGTGCAGGGGTCAGAAGGAACTAACACACAGAGTGCAGAAGCCAGGAGTAAGTAATGCACAGAGTGCAGAGGTCAGAAGAAAGTAACACACATAGTGCAGAGGTCAGGAGTAAGAAACGCACAGAGTGCAGAGGTCAGAAGTAAGTAACACACAGAGTGCAGAGGTCAGGAATAAGTAACGCACAGAGTGTAAAGGTCAGAAGGAAGTAACACACAGTGTGCAGAAGCCAGGAGTAAGTAATGCACAGAGTGCAGAGGTCCGCGGGAAGTAATGCACATAGTGCAGAGGTCAGAGGGAAGTAATGCACATAGTGCAGAGGTCAGACATTTATAAAAAAAAATCATATTGAAATGATGAGAGAGTTAGAGAAAACATTAATACAAACCGTCACAGCCAAGTCCTCTGAGTGAAAAGTAATATCCACTGAGAAAGAGACATTTCAACAATGTCTGTATCATAGGCATTGAGAACAACCGTCCAGACTAGTGGACTTCGGTCGGCGCCATATTAAACTGCCAGGCATCCAGAATGTATGCCATTTGCTCTGAAGGAGAAGATGGTTTATCTCTAGAAATGCGTCCGCAAGGCTTATTTTATTGCCTCCGACAGTTTAACCACTTGTTGTCTGGAGCAATTTCTTACTATTTGCGCACACATAATACAATCTGAATTTTTGGCTACAAAACAGTTTCAGACCCCCAACAATGATATGTTTCTGAAAGCAGAGGCCCTGTAGAATAAAAAAAATGCTAGTTGCAAATCTTTGCGCAAAAGTTTATCAAACAAGTATTTTAGGATAAAATATGCTAAAATTTAATTTAGTGCACATAAACAGAATGAAATACTCAATATTTTGGTATAATATAAAAGACGGGGTCACACCAGGTAAATAGATACCAAACAGGTCATGCCTTAAAATTGCATGCGCCCATGAACCCGCAATATATATATATGTGCGTGTATACAATGTGTATTTGTTATACATACTGTTATAAAGTTAATATTCCTATTGCTTTGTTGAAAATATTTATTTTAGAAAATTTCTTAAAGAGTTTCTAAAGCCCAAACTTCTTTTTTAAGTTCTAGGTTCAGGAAGTGTTTGCTCGCTCACTTCCCGATCATCTCCCTGCAGTGAGCGGTGACTGTCAGTCATCTCCCCGCAAGGATTCCCCCCCTCCGCACTCCAATCCTCCAGTGCTGACTGGAGGATTGGAGAGGAACGGACGGGGGCGGGCACAGCTGGCTCTGCCTCTAGATAGGGAGAGCCCGCTGTCAATCAGCCAGCTGGGTGGATCTCAACAGTATTGGCGCTCTCAGTATATAGCGATCAATAGCTTGCTATATACTGAGCTTTGGGTCATGGGAGGATGTAAGTACATGTCCTCCCGTGACCCTAAAGAGAACGATGGGATAAAAAGGTTACCCCATAGTTCTCTATTAATCACCAATGTAAGAGAGCAATTTCCAACTGAAATCCAATGTAAGGAGTCACTTTTACGCTAATCACCAAGGTAAGAGGGCAATTTCCCATTGAAATCAAATTCAAGGGGTCATGTCTACACTGACCACCAGTATAAGGGGGCAAATTCTTACACACATCCAATATAAGAGGGTCACTTCTACAATAATCACTGATGTAAAGGAACTTTTCCCCACTGACCACCAATCTGTGGGGGACATTTTTCCAATGGCCGCCAATATATGGGGTCATTTTCGACTGCAACTAGTGTAAGGGGACATTATTATTTTCACAGCTTGTGTTTTTGATCTGGCCATTATTATTTGTTTGATTTGCAATCCGTTCTCAGTGTCAAATACTCTAGTTTTCCATTTTTTAGCGTATAATGCTGCTGAAACGAATATATATATATATATATATATTAGGGATGCATCGATACCAGTATCGGTATCGGTGTCAATACTGGCCATTTTCACGAGTACTCATGTAAATGCGCCGATACCAACACTTTACAGTTGTAAACACGAGTGGCTGCCTGAGGTTTCACGCTTGCTGGAGACCTCAGGCACCCTGCTGGGAACCTCGTGACGTCTGTCTTTTACAGTGCTGGTCCAGCTGCACATTTCCTACTCCTCCTTTCTGCTGCCTGCACCCACGCGAGAAGCCATGGGGAGACCCAGGACAGCCCTGATAAGACCCCCACCCACCCGCACAGCCATGAGCAGGCCTGCACGCAGCCATGGTGAGACCGCACAGCCCTTGTGAGACCCACATGCAACCCTTGTGAGACCTGCACGCAGCCCTGGTGACACTGCACAGCACTAGTGAGATCTGAACACAGCCCTGGTGAGACCCATACGCAGCCCTGGTGACACTGCACAGCCCTAGTGAGACTCATGCACAGCCCAGGTGAGACTGCACAGCCCTAATGGGGCCCATGCACAGCCTTGGTGAGACCGCACACAGCCCTGGTGAGACTGCACATAGCTCTGGAGAGACCCTGCACATCCTCCTGAGACCCTGCACAGCCCTTGTCAGACCCTGTACAGCCTCCTTAGACACTGCACAGCCCTGGGGAGCAAAACTCAGAGTATTTAGTTTGATATTATTCTGCATTGCTGTATAATGGGTTGCTGGGATTTGTAGTCCTGTATTGTGCATAGAATAGGAGTAGTGAAGCATCTGAATATTACATCAGTTCCGCCCACGTCCCGATTTTGACAGGCGCCACACCATCTTGTGCAATAACCGCAGCCATGTTCGGATGCTGGTAACTGTGACGGACTGCACCGTCACTGTGCTAGTTGGAGGGGGCTGCAGACTGGCCTCTTACCCAGCGATTATGGCCCAGCAAGAGAACAGGAGATTTTGGGGCTAAATGTACATTTTATATGCAGACAGTGACTGTTGCCCTCTGGGAAATATATGTTTTAAAATGGTGGAGGACAAGGACTTGGCCACATGGTTTGTCTATTTAAAATGGAGACTTAATTAAGTTAAGTCAGTTGTATAGAAGTTGCATAGCTCCCCCCCCTCACCTGTTATCTGATGCTCACCCTATTGTACTGTGACTGTGTATGTAAATGTCTGATTCCCTGTGTAAGCTGTTATCTGTGTTTGTCATGAGGGGGAAGGGAGGGGAGGGGTTGTAGCCCTCCCAGTGTCTCAAAAGTGAATGTCCTTTGTTTAATAAAGGAGTTGCTCTTTCTATGTTGAACCTTCAACATGAGTTTTGCCTCGTGATTGGGGGTTAGGGGCTGGTTACTGCGAATCTGCTGGCTGAGAGAGGGGTTTGGCGGGCAGGAGACGCTCTTTGGCGGAGGTACCCAGTCGGGGTACACGGGGTCCGTCACAGTAACCACACCCACTTTTGTGATGACCCGACCCATATTTAGATGCTGGTAACCACACCCACCTTTGGGATGACCCGACCCATATTTAGATGCAGGTAAACACACCCACTTTTGGGATGACCCGACCCATATTTGGATGCTGGTAACCACACCCACTTTTGTCTTGCCCCACCTATCCAACCACTCATCCGTTCATCCGTTCATTTTCTGAAACCTTTAAAGACAACAAGGGTGTAAGAAAAGCCCAGTATGTACCCAGATGGTTGCGCGTAATACCGTATTTAGAACTATTAGAAAAACATACATTAGTGCACAGGCACCTGCGGCTTCTGCGCAACGTAATGCGCGCACGTACCAACAAGGTAGCGCACATGAAGTTGCACAGGACATGCACTAATAGACAGGCCTATATAAATGAGCTTGCGAGTGCACAAGTTACTAGAAGATCTTCAGCTTATTGCTGTGACCTGCACCTGACCAGGCTTGCCTCCCGACTATTCCTTCTGTATGCTGTCTGCCACAGTGACCTCAGCCTGTGTATTGGATTTTGCTCCCTGCCTTTCTCTTGTTCCACGCTGATCCGCTGTTTTTTTACCTTGGCTTGTGACCCCAACACTTATCCTGGTTCCTGATTCTGTATTTCCTTGCCCGGCTGGTTTGACCTTGGGCTGTATCCTCAACCTGCTTCTGTCTCCTGTTCTGGCCTGACTTTCTGGACTCATCTGTTTAGCCAGCAATCATGCAACTCTGCATCCACACACTCCCTGTTCCCACTCCCAGGGGTGTTTGCCAAGAGGCGCAAGGGAAGCCACCCCAAGCACTCGGTGAAAGGGCAAAATTACCTTATTTGCCTGCTTCATGTACACACATAGTTAATGTTTGAAAAGGAGAAAATTGTGTTTCAACAGAAACTAGTTTTTAGTTGTTTCCAAAATGAGGAGTCTGCATTCTTCAGTAAATTGAATCTTATCTTTGTGCGAAACATATAACCTTGAAGCTTTCCAGCTAATTTCCTTATTTGTAGCTGTTCTATGGTGCATTTGATTATAATTAGTTCTGTATATGTGTATGTCTTTCTATTGGTTTATGCTCCGCATCACCCCTTTCACTATATAATCACCCCTTTCACCATATAATCTTTTGTTATGGCAATAAACCTTTGAATATAGAGTGAATACACTGTTTTGTGTGCCAGGAGACATGGGTCCAAGTCCCACTACTGAGGGTTCAAGTCCACTCAGAGTAACTTTCCCATTGGTTAGATGCCCATTACTTGGAGTTTGAGGCCCTGCAGTGTAACTTTCCTGAGGAACCATAACACTCGGTCACCACTAAGGTATGTGACAAAGGGTAAATTAAAATATTAAAGCATATGAACAAAAGGCACGTCTATCTATCTATATATCTATGCACACATTCCCGCATTGCACTAGATTGCATGTCACACTGTTAGGTGCACTGCTACAATTTTGCCTAAATTCCCATTGGCACTAACCCACCCACTAAGGTCTTATCCACATGGACGTGCATCTCTGTACAGTGTGCATATCCATGGAGAGACCTGCACACTGTATGGCGCCACTGATAGGTCTCTATGGGGCTGCGATCATTCTATTAAGATATAAAAATATCTCTGCCAGTACACTGCATTTGCCATGCCGCACACTCCCTATTGCACACTGTCATATTCTAAATGCCGTGCTGTGCGTTCCCTATTCCACGCCACATCATTCTATACACCTTGTTGCACATGTTGTATTCCACACTGCCTCATTTTGTACACTGCTGTATATTCCTTATTCTGCTCAACCTTACAGGTTTAGCAGCTCCAGTGTGTGTATGTGTTTGGGTATGCTAGCTAGCAGCCTGTGTGTCTGGGTGTGTGCAGGAACTGCATTGACAGATGTTTGCCATGGGTACAATCAGGCCCGGCGCTACCGCAAGGCAAGTCAAGCGGCCGCCCAAGGGCGCTGATGGGGTGAGGGCGGCACTTTGCAGATGAGCGGCGGTTGTGGGCGATCAGCTAGTTTCGATGGTTGCGGCCGGGCCCGCACAGAATCGGCTGCCTAACCATCACATTAGGCCGGGTGGAGGAAGAGATTTAGCCGAGAGAACGGCCGGGTGGAGGAAGAGGAGGGGCCGAGGTGGGACCGGAGGCAGGGCTGTACCGAGCCGAGTGAGATGCGACCCGTCCGCCCCAGGCCCGCAAGAAAAAATCGCTGACAGTCTTTGAGTTTCCATCCCCCGTGCCGTCTACCATCCCTCCATACTGCGCTTCTGCTGTCAGCTGCGATCGTCCCCATTCCAGCAGCTGGCAGCAATAGCCAGCCTGTTATTGGCTCTTTTAAATTGCAGTAGCCAATAACAGGCTGGCTATTGCACCTGCCCACTGCCTGCTGTCAATCAACAGAAGAGGACCTGATGGAAAACTTTCTCCTTCAAGTCCCTTCTCTGCTGATTGACAGCAGGCAGCGGGCGGGTGCAATAGCCAGCCTGTTATTGGCTTTTGCAATTTGAAATATCCAATAGCAGGCTGGCTATTGCTGCCAGCAATAAGGTAAAAATTTTTTTTAAAAAACAAAGTTAAATAAACGAGAATTAAAAATACAAAAACATTTTTTTAAATAACGTTAAATAAACTAAAATGAAAAATACCAAAAAATATAAAGTTAAATAAATAAAATAAAAAATAAAGTTAAACTTAAATGAAAAATACAAAAAAGTTAAAAAATAAAGTTTAAAAAAGTTAAAAGTTTAAAAAAGTTAAATAAGAAGTAAAAATGCAAAAAAAATTAAAGTTAAGTTAAATAAACATAGCCCACCTGAGAGCTCGCATAGCCCACCTGAGAGTCTGCATAGCCCACCTGAGAGCCCGCATAGCCCATGTAAGAGTGTACATAGCACACCTAAGAGCACAGATAGCCCACCTGAGAGCCTGCATAGCCCACCTGAGAGTCTGCATAGCCCACCTGAGAGTCTGCATAGCCCACCTGAGAGTCTGCATAGCCCACATAAGAGCCCATACAGGCTGCCTCATAGCTCACCTTAGGCCCGCATAGCCCATCTGAGAGTCTGCATAGACCACCTGAGAACCCGCATAGCCCACCTGAGAACCCGCATAGCCCACCTGAGAGCCTGCATAGCCCACCTGAGAGCCTGCATAGCCCAACTGAGAGCCCGCATAGTCCATCTGAGAGCGTGCATAGCCCACCTTATAGCCTGGATAGTCCATTTGTAATCCTGCATAGCCCACCTGAGAGCCCACACAGCACTCCTGAAATCCTGCATAGCCCACCTGAGAGCCAGCATAGCCCACCTAAGAGTGCACATAGCCCACCTAAGAGCACCGATAGCCCATCTGAGAGCCTGCATAGCCCACCTTAGAGCCCGCATAGCCCACCTTAGAGCCCGCATAGCCCACCTGAGAGCCCGCATAGCCCACCTGAGAGCCCGCATAGCCCACCTGAGAGCCCGCATAGCCCACCTGAGAGCCCGTATAGCCCACCTGAGAGCCCGCATAGCCCACCTGAGAGCCCGCATAGCCCACCTGAGAGTCCGCATAGCCCACCTTAGTGCCCGCACATCCTCCTAAGAGCCCACATAGCCCACCTGAGAGTCCGCATAGCCCACCTGAGTGCCCGCACATCCCCCTGAGAGCCCGCACAGCCCACATGAAAGCCCGCATAGCCCACCTGAGAGCCTGCAGAGTCCCCCTGAGAGCCAGCACATCCCAAAATATTTTCCAGCACAAAAACACTCTTGTGAACATCCAACCCCATCTAATTGCAAATGCAATCCTTCAAAGCTCCAAATGCCTCTGTCTTGTCTGCTCGTTTTAATGAAGTGTGCCCTTCCCCTGCTTATTTCAAGGAAGCAGTTAAAGTGGTTTTGCAATTTATAAACTCTTGGCAATATGGACACTTTAGTGGGCTTACAGGTTGAGTACGTTGCACTATATCTTCCATGTTTGTCAAACAAATCTATAATTTCCGCATATTCACTATAACTGAAAACTTCCTGAGGCACCATTGCAAGGAAATAGGAGAAGGCATCTGTACTGACATCATTTTGCTCTGACCTTTATTTAATTTTAAGAAATGGCAACTGTCAGGACCAGATGCAGACACTCCAGTCGGAGTATATAGTGGCGAGTGACTTCCACTATAGCTTAAACCCTTGGTTCTCAACTGGTGTCGCGACCCAAAAGTGGGTCGCGACACCATGTTTAGTGGGTCGCTGCATGCCTTCCACTTTTATAGGTGAGAGGCTCCTCAGCCTACCCCTAGCGCAGCACTGTCAGTTCTCACAGCAAGCAGCCATTCAAAATATGCTGCCTGGTGCCGAGTGTCAGCTTGAGGTGGGATGGGGCTATGGCCGCGAGGGAGCTCCATCCATACGTCCATTGCTAACAGCTCTCTCATGTGTCCTGTAGAGGTGCTTGGACCAAAGTGTTGTCACATTCTGGCTCCCGACACCTCTACAGGGCACGCAAGAGAGCTGTACCAGTAATGCACATATGGATGGAGCACCATCACAGCACACCAGCCCACATTGGACTCCAGGCTGGGGATCCACTTCAGTTCTCGTAAGATAGGAAGACTGGGTGCATCTTAAAAAAAGAACAAAAATTAAATTTTTGGGAAGTGTGTATGTTTGTGTGAGAATGTCTGTGAGTGTGTGAGATTGTGTCTGCGGTTGTGTGTCTGTAAGTGTTTTTGAGGGCCCATTCACACAAGTACAGTGTGTTAACCACACAGTCCCGTGCGATTAACGCACCTTACCATTCAATCGGACCTACCGCACATTCTGGTATGGGAGGTGTGCTGCACTGCCATTCATTTGAATGGCACCCCAAACGCACCTCCCACCCACAGTTTGATCGCCTGCACTGGAACGCACAGTACCGCAATGCCGTTCGTTCCAGTGCAGAGCGACTTGTATCAGGACTTAATGACCAAGGACAAATGTGGGTCCTGAGGTTACACAGGTTGAGAACCACTGGCTTAAACTATATACTTTGTATATGTATAATGTCACAAGTGGGTCCCAGGTACAAAGCAGAAGTACTGACTGGTGATGGAGGACACCACAGGAGTGTTCCAGGGAGAAGCAGAGGTCAGGACTGGCAGCAGACAGAATATTCCAGGGACAGGCGCAGGCCAGGATTGGTGGCACACAGAGAGTAATCCAAGGACAGTCTAAGGTCAGGACTAGTAGCAAGACACAAGACAGGATCAGAATGCAATTCAAGATATTCAGAAACTGAATACAGGCTCATGAAGAAAGGACTAGACAGAACTATCACAAGCCCAGAGCTTGTGATGCTTAAATAAAGTTCAACTATCCAATCCGGAGGTTAAGGAGTGTGTGGCCAGGCCCATTAGCCCACAACTGATGAAGTAGTCAGGGAAAGGTGCTGAGGGTGTGTGGCCAGGCTCATTAGTCCACAGCTGACAAAGAAGTATGTGAAAGGTGCAGTGGTAGCACATAGCCACCGAGAGGAGTTGAGAGGCTGCAACAGGCATAGGAGCATTAGACATGCCCCTAACACCAACCAAGTAGTCTATTTATGTTCCATGCCACTAATTTTGCAGTTTGGAAATATGTAGATGAATTTCTCTGTTATTATCTCAGACATAAGTCCTGCCAAATATTCTGCAAATCTTTCAGCTGCAGCCAGGGGCGTCCCGAGGCATGGTGTCACCTGGAGCGGCCACCGGGTGACACCCCGCTGTGACGTCATCGTTCATGCACATAACATTATTGCACATGTGCATAATGACATCATGTGTTGTTACCTGCCAGCGGCTATTTTGGGTGATGGACACCAGAAGAGAGAGGAGGGGACATTCACTCGTCGTTTTGGTGTCACCCCCTGCCACTGGTTGTAGCACAAACCATGCCATCTGCATATACTTTAAGGATAAAGTGAAGCCAGTATAAGCCAGGATTGGTGCTGAAGTAAGCATTACCATTATATATCCATACTGCAGTTAAGGCTGAGCTGCAGGTGCACACATCAATATTATTACTTATGTGTTCATTAAGTACCTGAATTTGACTTGGTATCAGAACAGCTTGGTATCCTGACAGCTGTCACAGGAGGCTGAGTGAGCGGTACGGGAGGAGAGCTTAGCCTCCTGTGACAGCTCTGGCTGTCTCCGCTCCCACACACCAATCTGCCGATCTGTGACATGAGGCTGAGCAATGTGGGGAGGAGAGACGCTGGCCGCTCACAGCGCTCTCCTCCCGCAGCACTCGGCTGCCTGTGACAGTTTCTCTCCCCCCTGCTGGGACACAGAGCAGCGCCCAGCGGGGAGGATAGAAAGAATGGCTGCACCGCTGTATCGGCCAGAAAATGGCACGTTCAGCATTATGCCAAAAGTGCCATTTTCAGCCGATATGTTTCAGCGGCCGATATATCGGTGCATCCTTAAATACCATTATATATTTGGATACTTTATGCTGTTATATCTGAACCCGCTTTTCGGCTTCCTGATTGCCTAGGAAGCCGGCTTCACTTGTTGCTAGGCAGCCTGGCTTCCTGACCAATCAGGAAGCTGGGCAGGATCTCATGACCTGCCGCCCAGCTTCCTGATTGGTCAGGAAGCCTCGGGAAGGGAAGTTGGTGTTCTTTTGCTAGAAAACCGGCTTCCCAGACAATCAGGAAGCCGAGCAGCGGGTCGTGATCCATAATCAGGGCACACAGCACCAGTATCAGTATTTGGAATCAGTGAGTACCAAAAAGAAAAAAAATATTGCTACTAGTACTTGATACCGAAAAAATTGTATCGGAGCATCCCTACTTGCAATCCCCCGCATAGCAGAGCTCAGATTGGGGGAGGAAACCAGGTGAACTGAAGTGCCTATGTGCTAAGAAGGAACTTGTTGAAAGGAGACTGAAAGATAAACTCATCAGTCTACTGCTTCTACTTCACTGTCCATTACAGACAAGGGGCATGGTCAAGATGTGTTTTATTACTTCACTAAAGAAGAGAGAAATCAGGTCTCTAGACTAGCTTTCCCCTCTGGCAGAGATATGTCAATCTCAGGAATTAATAGATACAAGTACAAATCCTTTGGCAGTTAAAAAAAAACCTCTTGTATATGTATTTCATGTGTGTATTTTAGCAATTTGCCTGACATACAGAATTAGGCCTACCTTCATCTTTGGTCATTTTGGGCTCTTTTTTGCATATTTGTGCGTGCGTTTCATATATTTTCCGGCTTGGCTTGAGCAGTTTTTGTTTTCCAATGGAAAGCTAATTACCAGTAGGGGCAAATGGTTGTTAGGCACAAAATTGCCTGAAGAACTTGTTTCATGTTCCCATTGAAGTCTAATGGGGCCAAAAAAAACACGATCGTGCTCTACAGAAGCTCATGTACTTTTTCTGAGCATTGAGCAGACATGCAAGCCGGGCAAAAAATTTGTTTTGTTTCATATGTTTAGTTTTTTGGGGATTTAGGTCCTGAAAGTAAATTTGTTTTGTTATTCAGATTCGAATCTTTACTAACTTTCCTTTTAAATTCAGGTGAGTTAAACGATAATTACGAACGAACGTTCATTGCAGAAAAGTGACACTAAATGTTTTTTTTTTTTTCATGAATTGTGGAGGGGACTCCACGCGTTTTTTTACATTTTAAAATTCAACAACATTGGTTCATTCGAAAATGACATTTGGAAAAAATTCAGATGCATCCAAATTTTCTTTATTAAAAATTATTTTATTTGGCAATTCGGTTGCATTCCAATGTCCGAATATGCTGATGTTCGTCCGAATTTCAATTTGGAATGAAACAAATCTTACATGTCTGAGTGGCAGTACAGTAGAATAACACATTAGAATAAAATACTAAATAAATTAATAAAATAAATAGGCTATAATAAAATAGTAGAATAACATGGAAATCTGAGTGTCAAGCGTTGAAGCGCGTTTCAAAACGTTCAGGTGTGAATGAGGGCTAAGGTGCACTGTTCTTGTGCACTGTGCACTGCTTGCTTTTAAATTCAGACCATGTTAAAAACCCTTTTAAAAAGACTAGCCTAATGAGTGAAATTGTGTATACATAATCTATAGCCTATAACTGCAATACAAATACAAGTCTATCATGGGAGCAAGTTTGGAGCGGTGGCTACTGTCACACTTCCCTGTGCCATGATCCGGCGCCGGGTTTTGCCTCCTGTCCCAGGTGCTCGGCTTCCTGCCAATCAGCTCTGAACCTCTGTGTTAAATCTTCTGCTCACTCGTTTCTCAGTGTTCGAGCAAGGTGTTGTCTCATAGACCGGACCTCTGTACTATTTGCCTTGGATCCCTGCAGTTTGCTATGTACCTGCCTTGTGTCTTGTTTCTCCTGTGATTTTTGTGTCCTCCTTGTGAGATCCTGCTTATCTGTGAGTTTGTTTTCTTCTTGTGTGGCCGTTTGTCTTTCCAGCTCTGTTGTAGCTGCGGATAGCCGTGTTGTGCTGTCTCTCTGACAGCAACCAGTATCCTGAGTCTGTGCAGGTGCGCTAGAGGGCCGCAACCTGGAAGGTGTCCAGCAGCCAATCATCCTTACCATTGGCACTGTAGAAGACGTGGTCCTTCTTAGACCTTGCGTCTCTAGTGCGTCCCCAATAATGCACAGACTGAGTCCTCAGCCCTGTACCCAAGACTTCACTCCAGCTCGCTACTCTAACCTGCTTCGCAAGACCTGGAGCTCTTGTGCCCCAGTGCTTCGGTACCCCAACTGTGACAGCTACTTTACAACACACACAGGAACCATGGGAAACAAATGTAGCCACCCTCCAGAAGGAAGGACAGTATCAGCACCAATTCAGAGCTCCACCATATCCAGTGCGATTCGAGCTTGTAATGCACTGGATTGCATAGATGAGGCTGGGCCACAGTCTGGGGTGGGAGGGGGCATGGGGGTGCCATTCATGTAAATGGCACTGCATACACGACCCTCGCCCGCAGTGCAATCGCCTGCACCAGAACGCGAGGTAAAGGAATGCCCTCTGTTCTGGTGCACTGGGATTGGGAAACGTGCATGCAGAGATGATTTGAGGATCTACAGCCGAGTGATACACAAATAAGATACATTTTTGTTAATAGTTAAGGTACTTGAATGCTATTGTAAGATTGAACTCCTGAGTTTAGTGCTATCTCTGTCTGTTATGAAGGGGGGCATTGTAAGAGCAAAACATTCCCTTCACATACTTTCCAATCAGTAAGTGACATGCAGTATTTTCTCCATTGAACAACGGTAAATAGAGGGTCAGTGTGTCTGGTAGTACAGCAACAACTGGGAACTATGAAGAAACCGCTAAGTATGACGACCACTAATAACATTGATTGTGTTTGTTATGCAAAAAAAGTAATATCACATACCAGCAATAATGAAACAATCGCCTCAGTAAAGAATCTTTAAAATAAGAATACTCATGTAGGTTTATAAACAAAGGTTTTTACAAGTTGCATCCTCTTACATTTTTATTGTAGATTCTCCTTTTTTTTAAGGCGGATAATTAATTTTTTGATTTGTACAGAAAATAAAAGTTATTTTAAGTGATTTCCAAGATGTATCAAGATTTTAACTTCCAAGGGCATCAAAGTTTACACAGTTGCTTTTAGTTGGACAGAAGCAAATAAATATTTACTTTTCCTATAAACAGCTCCACAAGCGTCTTAACATCAGATTGTAGATAAAGTGTATCCAAGCTGTAATGTTTCCTGTCCAACACTTTTGGATACTATGAGGAAGTGTTTCAAAAATTGTGATTCTTTACTTGTCTCTGACCTTATCTCCAACTGATTGATGGTAAACTGAACCATAAAGATGAAATATCTTCTCACATGATGTGTCTTTGATAGGTGTCAGACAGAACAGGAAGTGAGATAAATCAGACAGAATAGGAAATGAAAGATCTTTTTATCAGGAACACAGAAACCATTTAAAAACTGATGAAAAATATGATCAATAAGGACACAGGCAGCATGGTAAACGTGGAAAAGGCTCTAACCCATCTCCACTCTATCCAAAACAGAGTTGGGTTTTAAACCAACATTAACATTGATCTGAAATGATTTTATGCTACATAGTTATATTAAGCCTAAACACCAGGAAGTAAAAGCCAGTGTTTTTTTCAACCACACTCCCATTTCCTGGGATTTCCCAGCAGGACTTTTCAGGGCATAACATAGCAGGCAGTTTTCCTTCATAGAATGCTGCCAAGGACACAATGTAAATGATACTGTATATGATAATTATGTTCGATGGAAAAATATTGCATGTCCTAGCCGACACTATACAGGTACTGTCAGCCAGCATAGTTCCTACATACATGTTACATACTCCAGAGTGCTCCACTTTGCTGTATGTTATATCCTCTTAACTGCTGTACTTTGTGCATCCTGCTGTATGTTACATATTTTAGACCACTTGCTGTACATTACATACAAGGGATGCACCAATACCGAGTAGTTGGGGCGAGTATTCGTACTTGCCCAAATGCTCCAATGCCTTGCCCGATATCTGAACTTCCAGTATCAGGAAGCCTGGGCAGCGAGTCATTACATGCTGCCCGGCTTCCTGATTGGCCGGGAAGCTGGCTCCATGCTCCCTTGTCACTTGGTGATGAGGGAGCATGGAGACGGCTTTCTGGCCAATCAAGAAGCTGGGCGCCATGTAATGACTCGCCTTTTGGCTTCCTGATTGGTCGAGAAGCTGGCCAATCTGGAAGCCAGGCAGCGAGTCATTACCCGACCCTGGCTTCCTAATTGGCTAGATAGCTTGCTCCATGCTTCCACGAGGAAGCATGGAGACGGCTTCCCTACTAATCGGGAAGCCGGGTGGCGAGTCTTTACATGCTGCCCAGGTTCCTGGCTAATCAGGAAGCCAGGTGGCGAGTCATTACATGCCGCCTGGCTATCTTAATGGGACTTCCAGTATCGGTATTCGGTATCTGCGTGTACAGGAAAAAAAAATAATGGTGCACGTGCTCGATACCGAAAAACCGGTATTGGTTCATCTCTATTACATACTCTAGACCAGGGGTCTCAAAGTACTGGCCCACGTGCCGGAACGTGTACCATGTGGCCCGCTGCCAGCTGACAAGTGAGACACGCAGTCACGGACTGAATGCCTGACTTGGGAGAGCAGCTAAAGGGTCTGTGTGACAGACTCCCTGATACCCCCCGACTGGATATCTCCGTCTTCAGCCTGTTCCCTGGGTGCTGGAACCAGAAGCCAGTGACTATGGCCTGGGCTTACCCCAAGAATCAGACAATACTGACTTTGGAGTGAAACATGAACTGCTTTATTGAAGAAGAGCACACAGAGTTTATACCTCACAGAATTAGATAAGCATTCAATTTGACATTGACAGTTCCCTCCCCTAGACAGCCAGGTGCAGCATTGGATTTTTTTAATTAGAAAAGAGCTTAATCCCATCACTCCAAACAATGGCCCCTCCAGACAGCCTACTGCCTTTAGCAAAAATGGTTCACATCAAGTCAAATAGTGACAAGCTCACCCCAGATAAAATATTAAACAGGAAAACCCACACAGCACACAAAGTTCTCCGGGGCAATAAATCTCTACAGCCTTAGGTCCGTCACAGTCTGCATCTCTATCAGTTGCAGACCACATCGCTGCTCCTGGCGGTGCCAGTGCTTAGTGTGTGACTGTGACTCTGAGCCTTCACTAAGCGCGGATTGATAGGAAGAGGATTAGTAAGGTCTGCACAAGCCAAAGGTGCAGACTCTACTAATCAACTACTGGATCACCAGCAAATGTGCCTTCCATTACAGCAACTGTCAGCTTTGAAGAATACCTCTAAAAGGAATGACAAATATGTTACCACCTCACTGCACTTTATCATAGTCTCAGACATCCCAACTCTCCCGCTTATTAGATAGCGGCTCCCGGCCGCCCGGGAGAGAAACACTGCCTCCCGGAAAGGTTTATCTGCTCGATCGAGCAGATAAACCGTTTCCTGCAATTGTTTTTTTTTTCTTTTCTGACATCGGGAACCGCGGCCTGTCGTCAGTCAGAAAAGAAAAAAAAGGCTAGCCAATAGCAAACTAGGTAATGCACCCGCCCACTGCTGCTGCCAATCAGCAGAGGGGGACCTGAATTTTTCTATCAGGTCCTCTTCTGGTGATTGAAAGCAGAGAGGGCGGGTGCAATAGCTAGTCTGCTATTGGCTATTGCAAAGTGCAATAGCCAATAGGAATCTAGCTATGCATTCTTATGCCTTTTTTTTTATTCTGACAACTGCAACTGTCAGAATACTAAAATTAAAAAAAACCTGCAGATAGCAAAGAAGCTATTGCTTCCTGTGCTATCTGCCATCATTTCAGGGGGGTGCTCTCTCCCAGCCCCCCCATAACCTCCCCTCCGCGGATGGGGGGGAGAGGGCACCTCCCTGAAATGAGAGGGACACCTCCCTGAAATTGCTTCTTTCAGGTTGGGATCACTGAAGTCTTAAGCTTGGGAACATCAATATGGTGGAGCATATTGTGTGCAAAATCCGTGGACGGTGCTGAAGGCACTGAAAGGGGCTTTGATGAGTTCACCCACTGAATCCGCAGGGAATGTGCCTCTTTCCTGCAAGAAATGTAAGCAGTGTGAGTGTGTGTATTTCTGTGTGTGTATATTTCTGTGTGTGGGGATGCATTAGTGTAACTGTATTTCTGTATGTGTGTGTGTGTGGGAGGGGGTGTATTTCTGTGTGTGTGTGTGTGTGTGTATGTCAGTGTGCGTGTATTTCTGTGTGTGTGTATTTGTGTGTGTTCCCTAAGGTTGCCACCTTTTCTTCAAACGAAACACGAACACTCTAGCGACGTGCGGACATTTTTTTCTTGGGAGAATGAGTTGCGGCTTATTCATATGTACATAGCGCCACCCATTCATATGTAAATAGTCCAGACTATTTTCAGCGGGGGGCCAGTAGCCCCTATCTTAATTTTGGTTGCCCCTATCTGCCTGACATCTTGTGTCCGGGTTTCTGCTGCCATGAAACCCGGACACAGCATTCAAAACCCGGACTGTCCGGGTGAATCCTGGACAGGTGGCAACCCTAGTGTGCGCGTATTCCTCTGTGTGCATATTTCTGTGTGTGAGTGAATGTGTGAATCTGTTCGTCACACCTGGTGACGAGGTAGCATGGAGCCAGCTTCCCAGCCAATCAGGAAGCCGGGCGCTGTGTAATGACGCATTGCCCAGCTTCCTGATTGGCCAGCTTCTTGAGATCATTACATGTTGCCCGGCTTCCTGATTGGCCAGAAATCCGTCTCCATGCTTTCTCGTCAACTGATGACGAGGGAGCATTGAGACGGCTTCCCTGCTAATCAGTAAGCCAGGTGGCGAGTCATTAGATGGCGCATGGCTTCCTTTATGGGACTTCCGGTCATAGGCGTCACTACAGGACCTGATTGGCCAGAAATCCGTCTCCATGCTTCCTCGTCAACTGATGACGAGGGAGCATTGAGACGGCTTCCCTGCTAATCAGTAAGCCAGGTGGCGAGTCATTAGATGGCGCATGGCTTCCTTTATGGGACTTCCGGTCATAGGCGTCACTACAGGGGGGCAATTGCCCCCCCTGAGTTATGCTTTGCCCCCCCGTGTGCCTTTGGCAGAAGTACCAGGGGCGCAGCAGTCGTACACGCGCACAGCACTGACGAGGCATCCCTCCACTACCAGTGTTCTAACTTTCCTCAACCCATTAATTTCTCTACTGCGTCACTTCTAGGTGCGCATGTCATGAAGAAAGGGGGTCATGAAAACATCGGATTCGGATGACTCAGCCTCACTGGAAGTGGCACAGTTGAGAAAAGGTATAGGGGCGAGAAAAATTATAGAACACTGACTTTGACACTGTCCGGCCCCTCCCCCAGCTCACAGCCCAGGTTGCGAACACACCTGAGCCCATCACTAGTCCTCGCATCACCCGACCATTCACACTAGTGTTACATGAATGCTAAAAGTGTCAGGCAGGGGCGGGGGGGAAGGTGGGGGAAGAGGCAGAGCTGGAGGGTGGGCTAAGTTGCTGCACCATGGGCCTCTGGGTTGTACTTGCCCCCCTGGGCTAAAAGTTGCCAGTCAGCCCATGCTGTATTCCACAACTGCCGGACGCCGAGAGCTGATTAAATTTCGGATGGCATCGGCGCGAGGCCGTTGCGGTATGCAGGATTGTGGGCGGCGTTGGACTACATGTCGCAACCGCGGGGTGCCGATGCCATCCGCAATTAAATCAGCTTATCAGTGCCCAACGGTTGCGACATGCAATTAAAATTATTAGTGCCCCCCCCAGATTTTACTGTTGTATCTTATGTGCCCCCCCTACATATTGTTCCTAGATTCGCCACTGCTTCCGATATCAGTACTTGTACGCAAAACCGAAAAACCGATATCGGTGCATTACAATTAAAACCTGTGTGGAAACAAACACACATACAGTATACACATGTATACATACTGATATGACACACACAGAAACATTTAACACACATTCCAACATCACTCACAGAAATCCTGACAATACACACGCGCACAAACCATCACAAACACATTAACTGACATTATAACCACACGCAGACATTAACAATGGTACCGTATATAGTTATATTTTGTTTTGAAGTATGACATTTTATGAAATTTGGCAAACGGCCCCCCATGGGAAAAGAAAATACACAGGTCAGAGCATAGACAGAATGGATCTAACAAAAACAGGAGGGGGGGTTAAAAGGGTTAAAATTATTTGAAACTTTAGTATTTTTTTCTGCTGCTGCAGCTTCTTTCCACTAGTAAATAATACTACTTGCTTTACTCTCCCCTGCCTCTGATGTAAGAGATGTAGAGAATGCCATGTGATCGCTGGGATAACCAATCACAGTGATCACAGGACACAGATCTGGTCTGATAAGCTCTGTGTGTAAAGTTGCAGCTTTCCGCTGTCTAATGACAGCTGGAGCAGCAGCTGCAGCGGTCAGAGCTGCATACACACATGCGTTCGTGGGAGGGCGTACAGGTACGCCCTCCCAGAACAATGCGCTGGCCATTTTATTATAGTGGCCGGTCCACAGGGGGTTAATGTAACATGCCCCGCAGAGCACCTGCGATATTGCATCACAGAGGTGTGAACAGAGCCTTAGAGGATTGAGACAAACAATTTAACACTGACAGGGGGTTTACAATGGTCATCTTTATTCATTTTATGTAAAACCTTTATGCCAAAAGCAAAAAAAGAAATATGCAAGGGATCGGATTTATAATGGCACCCCACCCCCACCAGCAGTACAATTGGCCGCAGAGGAACGCGTGGTAATAAAATGCCCTGCTTTCCAGTGCGGTGGGATCGTAAAAACTCATGCATGCACTATTTTTTGCGATTTTTTTATTTTTTGCGAATATAAAAAAATAAAGGAGCCTGAAAAAAGAAAAGTAATGTAGCCACCCCATTTTAGGATTGGTAAAGTGCAATATGTTAAATTTTTGTTTTTGAGTTTAGATACGCTTTAATCCACTAGAACCATGTTGGATGATGTATAGTACAATTTTGCTGTACATTACCCAACATATTTCTAAATTGTATGCACTACTGCATATTGGTATATACTAAGCCACCATCTGTAGCAGGGGCAGAGTCTAGTCTTGGGAGGGGCACTGCCAGTAAAATAAGAATGCAGAGCATGGTAGTAAAGAACACAGAGCATGGCAGGAAAGAACACAAAGCACGGTAGTAAAGAACGCAGAGCTCAGTAGTAAAAGTAGTAATGAATGCAGCACTCATTAGTAAAGGATGCAGAGCTCAGTAATAAGAATGCAGAGCTTAATAGTAAAGAGCACAGAGCTCAGTAGTAAAGAACACAGTACTCAATAGTAAAGAACACAGAGCTCAGTAGTAAAAAATGCACAGTTCAGTAGTAAAGAACACAGCACTCAGTAGTAAAGAACACAGAACTCAGTAGTAAAAAATGCACAGTTAAGTAGTAAAGACCACCGATCTCAGTAGTAAAGAACGCAGAGCGCAGTAGTAAAAAACGCACAGTTCAGTAGTAAAGAACGCAGCACTCAGTAGTAAAGAACGCACAGTTCAGTTGTAAGAATGCAGAGCTTAATAGTAAAGAACACAAAGCACAGTAGTAAAGGACACAGAGCTCTGTAGTAGAAAACGGACAGTTCAGTAGTAAAGGACATAGAGCTCAGTAGTAAAGAATGCAGAGCTCAGTAGGAAGAAGGCTGAGCTTAATAGTAAAGAACACAGAGCTCAGTAGTAAAGAATGCAGGGCTCAGTAGTAAAGAATGCACATTTCAGTAGTGAGAACGCAGAGCTCAGTAGTAAAGAACAAAACGCTCAGCAGTACAGAACACAACACTTAGTAGTAAAGAACGCAGAGCACGGTAGTAAACAATGCAGTAACGTAGTACTATTCTGTACTGTACTGGCCGCTGGCAGGTCAGTCCGCCCCAGGGCAGAGGGAGAGAG
>NW_017306720.1:243031-250685 GCF_000935625.1 Nanorana parkeri | reverse complement strand
AATTGCCCTGTTTTTTCCCCCTGGATCCACCACTGATCTGTAGTTCCTCCTTAGACTCCTCAGACAGCAGGCTGCATTCACTCAAGTTGCTTTATTAAAGGCAAATAAGCTGTTCACTTTGCAATGGAATTTCCCTTAGCTTAGTGAATGAGGTGAAGCTTTGCTGACATGCATCATCCAAGCATGTGCAAGCAAAATACTGTTTGTTTTTGTCTTGCTCTTGATTGGGTATTCTTTGTAAAGTAAATTTTACCCACATTCACTAAGCTAAGAGAACATTCCCTTGCAAAGTGAACAGCCTATTTGCCTTTACTAGATCAACACCAACATCTTTGCCTTTTCTATAACCAAATTAGCCCACTTTTGCTAGTGAGCAATTACAGCAAGTGCACAGAGCCTGCTGTAAGGTCCTGTTCCAAGAACATTTGTGACAGGTGCACTTTAAAGTGCATGCAGATAATAGGACATCTACACTATTTTGACTTCGATAACTTGTTAAACGCGAATGCCTATTTCTGCTATTGTTTCCTTTGGGCTATGGATGACTGATTCTGCAGCAATTTTGACTTGTATAGCGTATGTAAAGTGAAAGGGAGGGAGTGAAAGGGGAGTCACGTTTCCTGAGCACTCAAAGTAAGTAGTGATGTGAAGAAAATATAGAAGCCAGATCATTCTGGGGCACAGAATGGTGACCTGGAGGAAGGAGAAATGTCTAAGAAATTGAAGTCTGGTGAATAATTTTATTTACAGATGATTGTTGTAAATGTCAACCAAGATGTCCAAGCAAAGGGTGCGTTGCAGGTAAGAACCAAGTGATTAATAGGTGTCCTATGTTTGCAGCATCTTGTCTCTGTGTATTGGGTGAGTGTTGTCATTTGAGCAGTATATAACCAGTGCAGCCTTGTGTTCTTGGATGCCCTGTATTACATGCAAATCCTCCAACAAGACTACCTGCACTCTGGCACGTTAGGGTTAGAAAGCAAATAAAAGTAATTCACCGGCACACACTTGAAGGGTTTTTTAAAGTATTGATATGTTTATTTAATACCCAATGTCACATACTGTCATACAGTGCTAACGTTTCGGGTCCGCACAGGGATCCTTCATCAGAGCGACAGTGACACCCATATACCTTGTGGTCTTGAGACCGTGGCAGTGCGAATGGGATTTGGACTTTGTAGGGTTAGAAAGCAGTGAAATGTGCTGGATTATTAATGGACCACTATGTCTTTAACATCTATGTATATGAAGAAGGGGAGCTCAAACTAAAAGACAGCAATTTCAAAATAATAAAATAATAAAATGTTAGATAGAAATGTAAAAGAAAAAAATTAATTTCCTAATGATCTCTTGTTCAGAAAGCTGTGACGATGTAACCAGGATGTAATTGTATAACATATTTTGGATAGTTATCGTCCACTTTAGGTGCCCCCAAATAGTATGCATGACAATTACATGGATAGTGCCCCCAGAAAAGATGAATATCCTGATATCTTGCAAGGAGAATGCGTGAGTAGAGTGGAGGGAGGTAATGTTTCCACTTCTGCACACATTTCTCTAATAAGTAATAAGGACAAGTGAGTGCATTCATATTCACTGACATTTTCTGTACCTGCTCCGGTTTCATGCTGCTGTGCCCCCACCTGGTGTTTTGCATTTCTCTAATGGAAAACCATATGCTGATCTGCATATCTAGGAAGGAAAGCAAAGATAGACTAGATAGACTACAATCTCAATACAAATGAGTAAACTAAATGTGAGATTGTTGTCCATCACAGGAGTGAGCTTGGAGCGGTGGCTGCTCTACAACACACAGGGACCATGGGGAACAAAAGTAGCCACCCTCCAGAAGGAAGGATAGTGTCAACCCAAATTCAGAGATGATTTGAGGATCTACAGCCGAGTGATACACAAATAAGATACATTTTTCTTAAAAGTTAAGGTACGTTAATGTATTTTTTAAGCTTTAACTTCTGAGTTTAGTGTCACTTTAACTCTGTTATTTTGTGTTCAAGCTTGTGCCTGATCTCTGAATTAGAGCAAGAGCACTGATGTGTGTCTACACACACTATAGCAAAAAGTTTCCCAGCACACTCACCAGCCAGCATGCAAAAAAACTTGTCTCACCGCTAAGGTTAAAAACAGAGGTTTAGATACATGTATTCTGCAGAAAATGTGAAAGCCGCACAGCCGCGCCAAGGCACCTCTATCTAGTGCAATCCTAACTCTAAACTATGAGAGTCTCCTTCTTGGAGCACATGTGGCAAAAGATCAAATTGGCTGCAGGTTTGTCAGGAGGAAGCCCAACCTCCCTTGAATTAGAGCAAGAGCACTGATGTGTGTCTACACACACTATAGAATACTAAACATCTAACCCCGCAAAAAAATTGTTTAGTTTGGATCCATTCGGTTTTTTATTGCTTTCGTTTTTCGGATCCGAAATTTGATTCGGATCCTTATTCGGATTTCAGATTCCGTATGGATTTTCGTTTTGGAATGGAGTCACATGATCGTGCCTGTAATGCAACGCCCAACAGCCAAAAAAACATCTGATTGGACAGAGAACAGTCACATGTGTGAATTAGATTGGTTTTGAACGGATCCGAAATTTCATTAAACGAGCATTAAGATTCATTTGCATTTGGACACGTCAGAATTCGGAAATTCGCAGGCATCTAAATGTAACGATATTTGTACGAGTATACATTCGGCACAAAATTAAATTGACATGTCTATAAAATACTTTTGTGCAGGTGGAGAAAATAAGCATTGCATAGAATATAGAAGATGGGTCAGACAGTAGACTGTTAAGGAGATACGCTCTCATGATATTGTCCTTGTGACAATTGTCATTAGGACTGAGGGAGGAACCAAAATATCAAGTTGACACCAGAACAGGAATAGGGGGGAAATCTTGCAATGGGTTCCAGTTGACAGCTGTCTAAGAGGAGATTTCCTTCACTTTAAAGAGATCTCAATTCCTGTATGTCTACAAAACACTAAAGTAAGTAAAGTAAATTAAACGGATATCTCCATAATGGGGCACAGGTGAATAAAACTGAATATGTTTTTTACCATTCCCTAGTCCATCCAAAATAAAAAGTTTTGTTGAAGTTATACTTTAGAGATCATTCACACTAGATCGCACACTAAAATGTTCAGTTATAGAGGCTAGTGTGCTGAGTGAGGTCCAGTGGGGGGTGGTCTGATACAGTATTTCGGCACATCAGACATCGACAAAACACTCAGTTGTGAACAGGGGCCATAGAAATGAATGGGATTCCTTGTCTTGAGCCTTTTGTCGTGCTTATCTTTGAGCAACAAAACTCCGTGATTTGTCATAATTGTGATGATTATGGCTTACAGCTCATGAAAACCCCAAGAACCCCAAATCCACAACCTCAAAAAAGTAGATTATTACATGCAATCAATAAAACAAGGATTGTACATAGAACAATATCGGACCTCTGAAAAGTACAAGCATGCATATGTACTCAGTACTTGGTTTGGGCCCCTTTTGCAGCACTTACTGCAATTACTTTTGCACGATATTCTAATTATTCGAGTTTCACCTGTAAATCCTCCTCAAATCAAATTTAATAACAGTGAACTTTGTCTTTCATAGATAACCCATAACACTGATTTCTCAGGAATCCACCATTACGGTGGAAAGGCCGTAGGTCTTTTTTTAGTTACAACTTGGGTTCAAGCAATACATTTTTACATTATATACAACTGGCCGAGGATCATCCACCTTATTAATGAATAACTAGTAGTAGTTAGTCACATTCAACTGGAAATGTTCTGTAATGTTGAAGATGTTTCACAGCCTATTCAAGTCTCTTTTTCAGTTCTAATGAACATACCCTAGCGTCAAGGCTGATGACGATTGTCTAAGAATACATTGGCAGTTGTAAAAGTTGTGAAACCACTCTATTAGATGATATAGAATTTAGAAAAATAAAGAGGACTTTTTAGGTACCCAAAGATAGCATTATATGTTTTTAAAAATGTTTTTTCATTTTATTAATAAAACATTAAAATACATTAAAACAGCATTAAACTATGAGCCATGTGATCTACAGCCTCAAATAATTTTGCCCCCATCCAACACCCATTCACTGTCCATACATATTAACAGGATTATAACATTTAAAACTATTACACAGAATTCAAATATAGTGTATACGACGAATAATAGAGGGACTGGAGATCTTTCTGTGTCTTGAATATGGACTAAGAAGGTGCTTAGTCCTGTATATTCATCTCCTCCTAATTTCTGTATTGAATATGGATTCTGTTTTTCTCAGGCGCATAATTGGAGCTAATCTACAATACTACATTAAAACAATGGTAAGTATCATATTCAGGGCTCGAAAAATCCACTCGTCCACTGTTCCCGCACTGAAGGTAAGTGAAAAAAAAACATAGTGCAAACATCGGGGCATTTTGACAAGTACAAGTACTTGTCAAAATGCCCTGTTTTTACAGGGGGTCGGGGAGGGTGGAGGGCGGCTCAAAAATGCACCTTGCCTGTGTAGGCACGAATCCTAGCACCGGCCCTGTGTGACATATTGAGAAAGATTGATATATTGCTTTGATTACATGCCCATTATAGAACCATGAGAGTCTTTGATTGGATTGGGGTGTCCGGTCTCTCTCTCTTACATGTGTCCCAACTCTCACCCCAGCAATGCTTTTACTGGCCATGCTCCACAGCCTTGAATATACACTCACTGGTCACTTTATTAGGCATACCTCTTCAACTACTCGTTAACACGAATATCTAATCAGCCAATCACATGGCAATAACTCAATACATTATATATGTATAACTTAATACAAGATGGTCTGCTGAAGTTCAAACGGAGCATCACAAATGGGGAAGAAAGGTAATTTAAGTGACTTTGAACATGGCATGGTTGTTGGTGCCAGACGGGCTGGTTTGAGTATTTCAGCAACTGATGATCTACTGGGATTTTCATACACAACCATCTCTCGGGTTTACAGAGAATCGTCTGAAAAAGAGAAAATAGCCAGTGAGCAGCAGCTCTCTGGGCAAGAATACCTTGTTGATGTCAGAGGTCAGAGGGGAATGGCCAGACTGGTTCAAGCTGATAGAAAGGCAACATTAACTTAAATAAGCACTCGTTACATCCGAGGTCTGCAGAAGAGCATCTCTGAACACACAACACATTGAACCTTGAAGCAGATGGGCTACAGCCACAGAAGACCACAATGAGCGCCACTTCTGTCAGCTAAGAACCCGGAAACTGAAGCTACAGTTAGCAAGGGCTCACCAAAATTGTAAAATAAAAGATTGGAAAAACGTTGCCTGATGAGTCTCTTGAGATGAGATAAGTCTCAATTTCTGTTGCGACATTCACATGGTCAGGTCAAAATTTGATGTAAACAACATGAAAGCATGGATCCATCCTGATTTGCATCAGCGGTTCAGGCTGGTGAGGCTTTGCATCATGGATGTGCAGCTGACAAATCTGCAGCAACTGTGTGATGCTATCCTGACCTTATGGACCAAACTCTCTAAGGAATGTTTCCATCACCTTGCTGAATCAATGCCACGAAGAATTATGGCAGTTCTGAAGACAAAAGTGGTCCAACCCAGTACTAGCAAGGTGTACCTAATAAAGCGGCCAGTTAGTGTATGTGTACATATGATAAATATATATATTAGAAAACAAGTGTATATATTGTTTGGATACATATGATTGCTACTGTTGTTTTTATGTAGTATTGTAGATTAGCTTCAATTATTCTCCTGAAGAAGTGGAATCCATACATAATCCCATCCCTTGCTGTCAGGAAGTCTGTAAAAGGTGTTAATCCTTGGATTGACATGGTTGAAGGTGTTAATTGTTGTCAAAAAACCAGAGCAGATATGCCAAAATGGCATTATATGTGGAAGAGAAATGGCGTTGAATGCCCCCCAACCCTGTATAGGGATGGTTGTTGCAGTTTGATGGTAATGGTCTCTTTCATGCCTCATGAGAACTATTTGCCCTCTCTGTCACAAATTTGCCCTCCCTGTCCTCCATGCACATCCAACATTCAGCAGCAGTGTTTCTGAGTCTAGGAGATGAAGTATACAGTATTCCGCTGTCATCACCAGGAATCCCTGAGAAGCCTTACTCTATAATAAAAGGGTCTGTATTAAATCCAACTAAGATTATGATTGTAAATGCTTAATAATCATCATAGCATTAAATTATTATTTATAAAGAAAACAAGTACAGTGAACTAACTACAATTACATTTGTTAGCACCTGTAGTCTACTACTTTACAAAAAAAATATTGCAGCCCTTCCTCTTGCAGCATGTGTCATGCTCCTATGCGGCTTTCCTACTTAATCCAAACAAACTATGGCATTGACTTTCCCCTTGACATAAGCAGATAACATTTATTTTCCACACTGTTCACAACTAAACAAGCATTTGATATCTCTGGCTTGCTATCTAAGTTTAATATTTAAGGGAAGGTTGTATGCTTTAAGTATGATTGTGGACGCCACTGGCGATGTGTATCTATAGGAACAGTCGATGATCAGTAGAAGTCACCATCTTCTAGGATAAAACAATAGATATGGGGCTGCAGCTATTTCCTCAAGTGATAATGCATACAGGTATGGAAAAGTGCAATGATAAAAGGTCAATGTGTCAATGAAGCATGACAAAATGTCATGCTTCATTCATAAGTATCTTAGTTAGTGTCATAGTTATCTGCGCAGTTTCTATATGGCTGGACAGTTAGGAATTCAGATTTGTCTTTATAGTCCCAAAGCAGATGGCAAATCACTGTTGATATGACAGCCAGGATGTGAAATGAATAATATAGGTAGCCACCGAAGCTGGCAATTATGTAGCTAGCTTAAAATACTCCTTAAAGTATATGCGTAGCCCAAACTTTCCATTTATTTAGATCTGGATAGAGTGGTGAGCGTTAAGAATCTCTGTTAGCTTTCGAATGCTGGGTCCCCGCTAGGGAGTTTTACCCTCTCTATTTGTTCTGCTGATCATGACTAATGTAGAACCGTTATCCCAATTCTCTAGTTACAAAGACTACTAGAATCACCAACCTCCTTCTTCAAACCAATAAAATAGACCACACTTTTGATGGAGTTGAATGGCCATAACAGCCTTTTTATTATACAAATTAACAATAATAAACTTCACAGAAATTGGAACAATCCAGCATGAGATTTTTAAGGTATTTTGAAGGCCCAAATTATTAGCAGATATGATGTCTCTGCGGAACCCCTTGAATCAGTTGGGCCCCCAGCCACACCACACCGCCTCGGGGACAACCTGCAAATCGATCTCAGACACCTCCCTATCTCCATTGCCTATTTGACTACCATACAGTATATCAGCATGACTTGAGGACCCATACCAAGACAGGTCTTCAAACCTTAACTACCATCACCTATGTTCTCTGCCTTCAAAAGACCCCAAAAAACGCCAACACTGCTATGACAGTAACTGACCACAACAATGCGCTCTGGCGGGTGGGAAGTTCTTTCTTCATCCGACGATCTCCGACTAACTCCAGCGAGACCCTCCTCCTCAGACCAGAGTTGTCATCAGAATTGGAGGTGAGGGTTAAAGTGACATTAAAGGATAAAATCCCCCCCCCCCC
>NW_017306720.1:225069-243006 GCF_000935625.1 Nanorana parkeri | reverse complement strand
GTTAGTGTAAGGATTTACATTAAATGATGCCTCTTGATCCCATCATCTTCTTCTTTCCTGTAGTTTTCAGCTGTCCCTCCAGCGCTGGTGTCGGTCTCTGATCCAGCGCTGACTCCTCTGTCTTAACTGACACTTCCTTTCCCACGGAGTCTGTGCGGGTGCACACTGCTGCATTGACTTACCTTGTGTCTCTCTTCGTCTCCCTGCTGAAGATCTGAACTGCGCATGCGCCCACCCCAAGATCCTTTGCGGCTGCCCAAGAATCTTCAGATGTTCGGACGGGAGCGCGTCTAAGGCACAGGTAAGTTTAAACCATTTTTAAGAGTTTTTTCTTTTTTAAAATGTTTTTGCATATATCTACTGTTTGTTAACAAACCGATATATGCAAAAACCGTTAAGGGTTTAATAACCCTTTAATATTCTTTTTGAGACACCGTTCTCAACCTTTTTTTAGTCACAGCACCCTTTAAAAGTATGCAAAATCGTGAGGCACCCCAGTTTAAAATGTCATAGATTTTAAGGGGGGCACTACACAAAAAAAAGGGGTTTCCCACTTCACATGGTGTTGCCCCCCCTCAAATCAAGATCCCACCCCCCTCCTTTACATCAGAAGCCCCACTTGCATATCAGAGTCTCCCCTTACTATCAGAGTTCCCCTTTTACATCAGGAGCCCCCCTTCACATCACAGTCCCACTTCCACAACATTTTGAGGCACCCCTGAGGAGGCCAGGAAGCACACCAGTGTGCCACCGCACCCTGATTGGGTAAGGCTGGTCTAAGGTCTCATTCATTCTCATGCTGCAGGATACCATTGTCTGGTCCTAATGGCACCTGTGAATAGGGTCTGAGAGGGGAAATTACCCCCTTTGTAGAAATTATCTCCAACGTGTTGTGTCCCTGGAACAGCAAGTTCAGGGACAATTCAGCAATGAGACACAAGAAGGGGGATTTATCAAAACTAGAGCAGATGGATTCTGGAGAGGTTGTCCATGGCAACCAATCAGCCAGCTTCTCTCTTCAGTTTATTCATTTAAGCTGTGAAAATGAAAGACAGAAACTGATTGGTTGCCATGGACAACTGCTCCAGGTTCTGTCTGCCCCAGTTTTGATAACACCCCCCTTAGAGTATAAATTAAACTGACTGGGTTTTTGACATTTGTGACAGTTTTTATTAAAAAATCTGTAACTCTTCTGCTGTGCCACATACCTCCTCTGCCATGCCCCATATCTCCTCTTCCGTGCCCCGTACCTCCTCTGCGGTGCCTCGTACCTTCTCTGCTGTGCCCCGTACCTCCTATCTTGTGCCCCTTACCTCCTCCTCTGCGGTGCCTCGTACCTTCTCTGCTGTGCCCCGTACCGCCTATCCTGTGCCCCTTACCTCCTCCTCTGCGGTGCCCCATATCTCCTCTTTCATGCCCTGTACCTTCTCTGCGGTGCCTCGCACCTTCTCTGCTGTGCCCCTTAACTCCTATCCTGTGCCCCTTACCTCCTCCTCTGCGGTGCCCCGTTCCTCCTCCACTGCCATGCCCTGTTTTGCCCTCTCTGCCATGCCCCATTCCTCCTCTTCCTCCTCTGCCATGCCCCATTCCTTCTCCTCTGCCATGCCCCGTTCCTCCTCTTCTGCCGTACCCGTTCCTCCTCTGCTGCTGTGCCCCATTCCTCCTCTACCCTGCCCTGCCCAATGTCTCCTCCGCTGCTCCCTCTTCTGCTGGAGGTAGAAATCCGGCGTCAAGTTTCCCACCCAGCAGCTGTGAGAAATAGCCAGCCTGCTATTGGTTATTTTAAATTGCATCAGCCAATAGCAGGCTGACTACTGCACCCGCCCACTGCCTGTGGTCAATCTACCTGGAGGAGCTACTAATTCCCCTGCTATCTGTAGTTTTTTTTATTTTGATAGCGGTGACTGCTGTCAAAATAATAAAAAAACACAGAAAGGGCACCTCCTTGAAATAAGTTTTTGCCATTTAGGATGTCTGAATTGGAAATCCAAGGTAGGTATTTAAAGATCCAATACTCTGTTAGAACAAACAAAACAGTTTTGCTTATACATTCACTTTCAAATGAATCACTTACTAAACTACAACCCCTAAAACCTTCAAAAAATAGTTGTTTTTTTTTAAACTGCTTTTGCTATCCCATTGCTCTTGGTTTGCATGCATTGCGCCCATGATTTGCATTCATTGTAGTTCTGGATAATGTGCATTTTCATGCTAGGTTCTTGACAACAAGAAGGGAGGAGTGCTCCAATATCCATTGGAACAAAAGCTGGAGGCTGCCACCCACATAAAAGGATTCAGGCAATGCTGTAGTGCAGTTTAACTTGTTAATCTGGTGATCAGAGAATGCATGCACTGATTTAGAAAAGCTATTTCCAAACACACCCGCTGTAGGCTTCTTGCTTCCTTTTCCATTTAGAAAGCCCAATGTAAGAAAGGCCAGTAATAATAGGTTTCTGGCAGTCACCAATCAGAATCATGATACAGGAAACAGATAGAGAGAAAGTTACTTAGCGCAAGCTGTGAAGTGACAGTTTGTGGCAGGGACTTGCGGTCAGGGGAGGCAGGTGAGGAAGAGCCTCACCTAGAATTATGGAGGAAAAAGCTGTCAGCTTCATGCCTGAAGCTGACAGCTTTTTCTCCATTCAGATCGGCATCTAACAGGTTACACAGCAGGGAAATCCTCCCCGCTGTGTAACCTGTCACGTAGCCGCAGCAGTGTATTTGTGTATCACTCGGCTGTAGATCCTCAAATCATCACTACCATCACCTATGTTAGTGATGGTAGTGATTAGTCATGATTGGTGCTGACACTGTCCTTCCTTCTGGAGGGTGGCTACTTTTGTACCCCATGGTCCCTGTGTGTGTTGTAAAGTAGCCACCACTCCAGGCTTGTTTCCATAATGGACTACAATCTCAATACAAATTAGTAAACTAAACTAAAGATTGTAGTCTATAAGAAAATTGAGTGAAGTTTCTGATTTTTAAAAAAAACTTCAGTGTTTCCTGGATAGCATTAGTAGTTCATTGAGAAGTTGGAATTAAAGTCAATGTCCCTGTCACCAACTTAAAAATGTACAGGTAAAAAGCACAGAAAAATTGAATAATGTATTCTAATTGCATATGTAATTTTTTTTTTTTTTACTGTTACATTATTGATTGGTCTAAACTCAGCAGCAGCACCTGTGCTGTTACACAGTTGTAAAGATATGACACAATGCATAGCGACAGTTAATATTTATAATAATGTGAAATGAGAATAACATAGTTCATCAAAAGCAGGTGTGAAAGAGCTAGTTAAGTAAACCCACACCAGCCATCCGGAAGGTGCTGACGAAGCTCCGATGGGCGGAGCGAAACGCGTCCACTTCTGAGTGTGTGTAACACAGGCTAAGTGTATCCACACTAATGGCATTTACCTGACGGATAATCATGATTCCTGAACGTAAATAATGAAAATCTACAAGCCTTGGAGTCGTCAAAAATCCCAAAGAGCAGCGTTGGAGTGCTGGCAGAATATCTGAGGACCAGGAAATTGCAAATTACCACAGATTAAACAACTGCCGGAGAAAGCACCTTACCTTTTGGGACACTCTTGGATCTACAAATGGAAGTTCATGGATACGATTTAAGAACCGTGGAAGAGCAGTGAGATTAAGAACTCCCACGGAATAAACATACGTTGGAGACAGGACTGTCAAAATTGAAAAAGAAACCCACGGACTTAAAAGGACGGGGTAAGAGACGAGGAAAAGTGAGTACGGTAGACAACTATATAATATCAACAGGTCCCGCACTAGTCTCCCCCTTAAATTGACTGTATACCAGGAGCAACCATATATTTGAGTGTGTGTAACACAGGCTAAGTGTATCCACACTAATGGCATTTACCTGACGGATAATCATGATTCCTGAACGGAAATAATGAAAATCTACAAGCCTTGGAGTCGCCAAAAATCCCAAAGAGCAGCGTTGGAGTGCTGGCAGAATATCTGAGGACCAGGAAATTGCAAATTACCACAGATTAAACAACTGCCGGAGAAAGCACCTTACCTTTTGGGACACTCTTGGATCTACAAATGGAAGTTCATGGATACGATTTAAGAACCGTGGAAGAGCAGTGAGATTAAGAACTCCCACGGAATAAACATACGTTGGAGACAGGACTGTCAAAATTGAAAAAGAAACCCACGGACTTAAAAGGACGAGAGGGGTAAGAGACGACGAAAAGTGAGTACGGTAGACAACTATATAATATCAACAGGTCCCGCACTAGTCTCCCCCTTAAATTGACTGTATACCAGGAGCAACCATATATGATGAAAAAGAATTTGGAGACCCCTCAGGCATGAATAAATCACCTCCTATATTAATGCTAAGCAGGAACTTAATTATGGAGTAGAAACAGGTGTAACATTGAGGATATTCCCACTTCTGGGAACTACCAGGAAATCAAACACTGCCAAGTTTGTGGGAACGCTTAGTTTGTATGAATGAATGGGAGTATGAGTGTCATGAACAACGTTGTTCTTTTAATAGTAATTTGAGAAGTGAAATAACAGACACCGGAAACATTTTTGTAATCAATAAAGTTTATATTCTGATATGAATTATAGGTCTCGGTCAATTCAATAACCTCCTTCCACAGTGTTTTTTCTGGTAATACACTGTTACCCTCCTTTTTGTTTTGACTAATTTTGGTTAAATGACCTTTGAGGACCTATTTAAATGATTAATTAATACTAAAGGGGACATTTAAGGTATATCAGAACTCCAGGGAACAACCTCCTTTTTTCCGATTTCATTTTCCTTAAGCCATTTGCTCATTGGTATTGTATAGCTGGTTTTTATACTGACATCTTGTGGTCATTTTGGTTATTGCACCATGTTTTTCTGCATTTCCTCCCCTTGTGTGTAATGTACCGCCCCCTTTTTCTCCAAGTAGTCTTCTGGCATCAAAATGGCTGACTCTAACATGGCCACATATTAATATGCATTGCATGCTTGGAAACATTACCATCTCTGACCTTCAAATACCGTCTCTTCATTCATCTGCTGTATCATGTTGTCTGCTGTAATCTGCTGCATACAATAAAGCAATTTGTTAATGAAAAGATATTTGGTGAGTTCAGCTATCTGATAAGGATTGCCCACGGTGATATCTGCTTATACAGGCCAGGCGTAGAGGTCTCAACAAGGGATACATCGCTAATAAAACAATCGGAGTCAGAATAGCACCCCAACCTGATTCAATACAACTTAAAAAAAGGCTTTTATTTAGATAGTTTTGGCTATGACACCTGTTTTTTTTTTATCCAGCAGTAATAGGCCTGAATTAAACTGTAGAATATTTGGCCATATTTTGTAATACCACACTCCTTCATCGACATTCCCAGAGCCCCCTCCCATCCCCAATTGTTCTAGAAATATTCATAATAAAGCCTTTAGGTACTGTATGTGCTTGGTAGAAACTGTCCAGCATCGGGAAAGCGCACTTGAATAGGTAGCAGATAGAAAGAGCTCTGCAGTGGGGGCCCTTTTAATGTGTCTGCTGCTGACAGCACCATTGTGGTCTGCAATGTGGCTAAAAAACAGTTGTTTCTAAAGTGCAGAGAACCAGATTGTCATGGAAAAAATTGATAACTTCTGTGGTATCTGCTTCTTGGAGAGGGTGTGAGCCCCCTTAAATAGCCTAGGTGCACAACCTAAACACACACCAGATCTTTACCAGGCACCCCACAAGTAGGTGTGCTTCTTTTTCTTCAAGCAAAACCCAAACACTCTAGTGGCAATTATTTTGGGGAATATACAGGAGAGAGGGATAAGAGACGGCCAGGAGAGAGGGAGGAGAGACGGAGAGGGAGGAAAGACGGCCAGGGGAGAGGGAGGAAAGACGGCCAGGGGAGAGGGAGGAGAGACGGCCAGGGGAGAGGGAGGAGAGAATTAGTTAGGAGGCCTTACACTGACCACCAATGTAATGGAGGCATTCTCACTGATCAGCAATGTAACTGAGGTATATACACTGATCAGCAATGTAACGGAGGTATATACACTGATCAGCAATGTAACGGAGGTATATACACTGTGTAACGGAGGTATATACACTGATCAGCAATGTAACGGAGGTATATACACTGATTAGCAATGTAACGGATAGGGATGCACCGATAACCATAGAAACATAGGTATCTGCCCCGATATTCCCTAGTAACGGAGGTATATACACTGTGTAACGGAGGTATATACACTGATCAGCAATGTAACGGAGGTATATACACTGTGTAACGGAGGTATATACACTGATCAGCAATGTAACGGAGGCATATACACTGATCAGCAATGTAACGGAGGTATATATACTGATCAGCAATGTAACTGAGGTATGTGCACTGATCAGCAATTACCTTAAAATAATTGAGATTTTTGAATTGGCATAGATGCAATATTTGCTGGATTACAGTAGTAGATTCCCGCAATACCTCTTGAAAGTAAATATAAAACAAATCGCAACTTACAATATTTTATATCTATAAATGGTCTTTTCGAAAGATTTTAGCTGCAAAACTGTGTACGGAAATATAAAGCAGCCAGGGGTCTCATTGAAAGTGAATTAAACTGTTGGAGTACTGCAAAAAGGCATGAGAGAGCTATTCAATATTTCTGTTAGCCACAGAGGCTGATAGCCGCACACACTGACAGATACAGGAGAGTAAAGATGAACAGCTGAAATACCTTTCCCAGCGCAGAGACACTGACAGAACACCGGCCTGTACCACCTTCTACAGTGGGGGGAGGTGCAGAATTTGCATATCAATGAACCATAATATTTACATATAAATGATTCGCTGCCTATTTATATGTAGCTTATTTTTAGTGGTGGGCCAGTAGCCCCTATCTTAGTTTTGGTTGCCCCTGTCTGCCTGGCATTTTGTGTCCGGGTTCCAGCTGCCATAAAACCTGGACATGGCACTCAAAACTTGGACTGTCTGGGTAAATCTTGGACAGGTGACAACCCTACCCACAAGGGGTAATGAACTATACTAGTGGGTGCACCAGGTTCTGGTGCTCAGACACACCTAAGCAGATAGCAGCTGAACAGGAATAGAACCAGAGCTAATTACACAGTTGATAGTGAATATTGCTGCATTAGCAGGGACAGGCAAAAGGTTAGAGTGGGAATAGGGGTGGGGGGTCAAACAAGTATATTCACATACATACAATATGAGGCTGATAAACAGAGAAAAAGGGACACAGAAAATAACATTGACTGGGGCTAGGAGTCTACACTAATGCTCAGGCATGTCATGTAACAGAGGAGCTGTCAAGATTACATGAAAGGAAACTAACAGATTTTTTCACTACAGGGTGAAGAGTTTGGAGAAGGCAGGAGAAGTGAACAATCTAGGACACCATAGCTGAACTGGAAAGTGAGCCGAATTGGAGAATTTTTCCAGTTCAGCTCTGTTGTCCTAGATTGTTCACTTCTCCTGCCTTCTCCAAACTCTTCACCCTGTAGTGAATAACCATGTTATATAAATGTTTTGTTGGCTGGCAGTTTTATGCTCCTCCAGCAGCTCTGACAGGGTTCAGTTATCAGCCATAACTCCACCTCCATTGCCGGGCACCACCTCCTCCTCCCTGCCTCCTGCGCTGCCAACGCCGGACCCAGCCTCCTCCTCCGCAGCTGCTGGCTGTCATTGACTCAGGGGCGGTTGTGAGGAGGAACGCGCCGCTTCACAAATCACTGACAGGTTGTTAGTGATCTGAACAGCAGCGCATTCCTCCTTACAGCCGCCAGTGACAGCCAGCAGCCTGCGATGCCATAGCGACCCAGCCAACCCGCACGGCATCAGGGGGACCCCTTCGTTCCTCATCCTGGCCAAGCCCCCAGTGCCTCGGGCCCCGTAGCAGCTGCCTGGGTCGCTATGACGATAGTTACGCCACTGATGTCACCTTAATGCACAAGTACAGTGTAGCGCTCACCCCCGAAGGAGCCAATGGATATAAATTGGGTGTTCCTACCTGTTTGCCAGCCACCAGCCTTTTTCCTTAGCTCCAGCAACACAAACACTTTAGGATAGAACAGGCCCGACTCGTAGGGTCTTTTTAGTATTTATTGCTCAATAATAACTAGGAGAGAGGGTTAGAGTTTCAGGATACCCGAAGAACAAAATGGAGGACAGTGTCTTCACTATTAGCAACAGCAGTAATAGGTAGCAACAGGTCCTGTAAGAGCGACCAGTGATAGGTAGTAGCCCCAGAGAGCAGCCAGGAAAAGTCCAGGACTCTGAAGAAGAACAGTCACAGGACTTACAGTGCACCAACTGGCTTCTCTTCTGTATAGTACCTGAGTGTAGGGTGAGGGATCACTTACAGGGTCCAGATGGCAGCTCTCACCAGCTCCTCTGCCACACTCTTCAATAAGCAGATTCCACCTCCAGCCCAGCTTCCATCAGGTTTTTTTCTCAGTAACATCTTAGGCCTCTGGGCCCCCAGCACCTGCCACATGCTGAGGCCTAGGCCAGGCATCTTGCAGCACACAGACCTCGTCCCAGGGGAGAGAGAGAGAGAGAGAGAGAGTTCTGGAAGGTGTTCCCAAATAATTATCACCTTACTCCAGCCATACCTCTTAGTGAGCCTACTCAGGGATTGGACAGATGCATATTCATCCTTCATCCATATTAATCCTCCCATAGTGTATGCTGAGGGCTCCAAACCAGCAACAGGTAGAATCAATCAATCCACCAGACGTAGGGAAATCTGCAGATCTCAGAATAATCAGCATCCAGACTGATTAGTCTAGATATAACACTAAACTTAGTAGCGGCATAGCAGAGGGTGGTACAACAGTATCTGTCAATGCACCCAAACCAGGACGTTGGTTGCGTGCACTGCATTACTAAAGTGTTGCTAGGACTTTTTTTGACCATTATGGTGTATTGGCAGCCCCTTCAAAACGAATGGGTTGCCTTAACACAATGTGCATTAGCGCTTGTACAGTGACACACCACAATAAGTCAGATTAGAGTTAACCCCCCCACCCAAAAAAAACTAAGTGCACTTTGAATTAATTTCAAGGGCTTGAACTAATTTAAACTGCACCTATGAAATGCTCTCAAGCTGTGGATACATGTATTATATAAAAACATTTAGCATTTAAAGTGAACCTGCCCACCATTTTAAATTTTGAATCTTATTATTTGGGTCCTGACATCCCTGTTATCAGTGCTAAATCTGCTACATGCAACCCCCCCTGTCCAATGAGAGTGTCTCAGTAAAAGGGGATACCACTTCACTTTTCTGTACTGAATACACCCCCATATGAATGTAAAGATTGGCAACTATCTAATGACAGAATCTCTCCTATTTTCTACAGGAGTCTACGATACCCGAGGTTACTGCTTACTATTTTCATATTTGCTGGAATTATTTGTTTGCTGACCATAATACAGGATCTGAACAAATCAGTATGGTAAGTGGTAAGAGCCTTCTTATCATAAATACTAATTTGCCCCAAATAGGGAAAGATTAAAAAAATAATAATCATGCGGGTTTAAGTTAATCAATCCTCTAAAAGATTTGGGATAATAGCAGTTATAGGGATGCACAAGTGAACCACTTCACCCAGTTCCAAGAAGGAACTCTCAAAGGCAGTCCAAGTATTAGATACAGTACCAACCAGTCTAATTTTCCTTTTCATGTACTGGGAAATTTAAAGGAAAGATATGTTTGCTGTTCTAGTCATTTGGTGCATACCCCTTCTTAGCTACGTATGTGAGCTGTATATCTAGTGTAACAGGGACTTATTTTTAACTGAGTCCCTTGCACCTTGCTGGAGTCCAAAGCGTATCTATGTTCCTGCCCTTTGCAGCAGCAAGTGGAATCCTCGGGTGATAGACATAACAGTAGAGATGGCCGCACCAGTACTATAAATGGGATGAGCTGACTAGCCTGGCAGGTCCTTTCAGAGAACACATGGAACAAAGAGCTCCTAATTCTGTGGCTCCACCATCTTAGCTGATTGCACAGGGTGCCAGGCCCAGAACACCAGGTGAATGATATAGTAGTGCTGACTCAATTTGTGTGTGTACTTTCCATTTTGCCCTTTCTATACTATCTTACTGCTCAAAGGATCTCATGTAGCTATGGTTATCTGTACTCTCTCACGCCTTTTTAAGATGGGAAAATAGGGTCAACTTTTGGTATCAAACTTTTAGGTTAATGAAGATGAGTAGACACCGGCACTCTAAAATTACATGATTTGGCCTGATGAAGGGGATCCTGCGTGACCACGAAATGTTAGTATGTGATATTATACGCAGATTTCAATTAAGACATGTTCTTCAATAATTGTGGAGTGCAGCTATCTTCTCATCTTCATATCCCTTTCGGCACCATCCTTTTGTCACCACAGCACCCGCCAGTTTTCAGGAACCAAACGGTTAGGAGTGGGATGGGTTCATGGAAATTAAACTTTTTGGTAAGACACATGTCCTTGTCATGTATCTAAAGTCATGCTTCCATCATTTCATCATGGCAGGCGATATTCTATTGGGTGGACTCTAAAATTAGAAGCAACATTCATTTTTGATAGCTAATCAGTGTAGTGGGGCCATACAAATTCCATTCCTTAATGCCCCAATGGCCAGCTGCACATCCAGAAGTGCTACTATATAGTACAGATGCTTTGCACTAATACTATACATCAGCAAAAAAATACAGTTTTCCCCAAAAGGGGATCCCACCATTCCTTCAAAGTATGCACAAAATATTTATAAAAATATATTTATTGTAGGAGTATAAAAATATATAATAAACATATCAAAAAACATAAACCAACATATATATATATGGCTGCATTCAGTTAGTAAATTTTAAACAATGCTGTGGAAAACAAAGTAAAGGCATGTCCTGGAAAAGCCTTAATTTTATGATATATGATAGTGATACCTGATATAGGAAAAAGTTTCCCTAGTATTCAAAATTATTGACTTGGGAAATAGTGTCCGTATATATGAAAAAATAGCTCTGTATTCAAAAAATACACATGCATGTATATGGAAGAAAAAGAAAAAGAGGAAAAACGAACAGTCAGCATCAAAATATAAAGAAAAGAATGGATATTAACTCACAGTGAGATATGTCCTCGTTTTAGGATCCGGTTTGAAGACAATAAAGTGATGTTATTACTGCTGTAACTGAATCCGTTTGAAGAGAGCAGGTAGTTCAGGAGATGTAGCTCTATCTCGGCTTTTGAGCTGGTTGTTGTAAATCAGTGCCTTAACTGAACTCCTGTGTAGATTCCATTAAATTTTTAAATCCAGATCATAGGATAAAGTGCAGATAGAGAAGCTTTTCTTTGCTGGATCACTGTAAAGTTATTGGATGTCCTCTTTCCCAGACGGGGATACAGAGATCAAAGGTGGTGTTGTCGTCAAATGTAACGAAAGCTGTAGTGATAACTGTAATAGGTTCAGGAGATAACCTTATCTCGGCTTATTTAGATTGTATGGGATATAAGCCTTTAATGAAACCGCAAAGTCTTTATCCTCTATTTTCGATGGATGGGCACCAGGTATGTTCTTAAAGTTTAAAATATATCAGGTAAGGGTGACTTGTAAGTATTTCGAATCACAGGGCGGCCTCCAACAAAGCAGCTATATAAAAGAAAGAACCTCTGCTAAACGCCTATGACGCTTTTCACACACTCCCACACCGGGGCTTCATCAGAAGGGCGTTGTTTAGCACAGGTTTTGATTCTGCTATTTAAGTACATCGAACATAGTTACTTTAATTGGTAACACGTGAAAACTACCTGAAAGAGATCACGTATTCATGTGTGTCCCCACAGGGCCTGTTCTTTTAACCGGAAACCAGTCCAGGAGTAATAATTTTTTGATTTCTTTAAGCTAATCATTTTTTAATTAGAGACAGATCATATTAACGTATATATATATATCTCTCAAAATATCATATAGTTTACATACGGATTCTAAATCTATATTTCACAGAGGATGTGTCAGATGTTCTGCATTTTTTTTTTAATTTTTCTTTTTAATTGTTTTACATTGTTGACCTGTGAGTGAAGAACAACCTGGCATGAAGGATATCTAAAATGGAGAACAAAGAGATATATTGAGTCTGTTCGTTTGGTGTTAGTCATCTCCTAGGGGATATTTCAAAGCTCCATTAACCAAGATATCTGTTGTAACATATAACTCAATAATATTGTCACATGTAACTTGGAGACTTTAACTCTTTATTGTTCTTTTTGTAAACTCCGAGATCCTTCATGTCATCTTGATCCCCACAGTAAACACAAAAAATACAAAAAACAATCATACATATATATTTGTAAGCAAAACTTGATTCATATATAACAAATCCGGATATTAAGGAAATATACCTTAACCCCTTCGTGACGGGAGACGTACAGTGTACGTCCCGGCGCTTTGTGACTATATGACTGGCCACGTACACTGTACGTGACGAGTTATATCAGGCTTTGTAATGCTGGTAACAGCTGATTCTCAGCAGTTACCAGTCATTAATGAATGCCTCAGTATTGAGGCATTCATTAATGAAATAATTAAGCTTTTTGTAAAAGCTTCTTCCTTTCATTAATTAAAGAATGAAGCCGTTACATGCAAATACAGGACCGCAATTAGCAATCCCGTATTTGACAGCTGAAAATAGCATAGAGGTAGCAGTGACTCACCTCTCTGCTATTTGTTTTGACAGCTCGAGAGCCCGATGTTTAGATACATTTCACTCAAAAAATACAATGTATATCTTTTGAGTGAAATGTATCAGTTCTGATCGTCTAGGCACGATCAAAGAGCTTTGCGGGAGATCTGAATCTGACTAAAGTCAGGATCAGTCTCTAAGGTTATTATTAGCTGTTCCTAAGTTTGGATCAGCCTAATAGCCAAAAATGTAAAAAAAGTTAATTTATCAAGCAGTCATAGTGACTGCTTGATATAAACTGACAAGAAAAAAAAATTTTTTTTTCTTTTTTTCTTCTACAAAGTGTAAAAAAGAGGACATCTGGTCCAGAGAGACGATTTATCTATGCACCTGTGCCATGTACTCTCCTGGCACAGGTACATAGACGATATCTTGATTCTCTGGACCGGGGGAAGGAACCTCTTGGAAGATTTTGTCGATGTTCTAAACTTTAATGATCTAAACCTTAGATTTACCATGGATATGAACGAATCACAGTTACCTTTCTTAGATATCTTTATTTGTAAAAGCGAAACAGGTACACTATATACTAAGCTGTATAGGAAGAGCACTGCTGGGAACTCTCTATTAGAGGCCAGCAGTGCTCATCCTCAAAACCTTAAGAACAGTATCCCATATGGGCAATACCTCAGGATAAGGCAAAATTGTAGCCGAGAGGAGGACTTTGAATCTGAGGCAAAAAATTAAGGTGTAGATTACAACAAAGAGGATATTCTGACAGCACCTTACAAAGAGCTTATAATAAAACCAAAATTAACTATAGACCAAATTGGACAAAAAAAATTAAAACCAGGATGACCAACTCAGACTAATCCTTACATATAACAACCAGCATCAAGCAGTGAGGGATATCCTAACAAAACATTGGCACTGTTTATTAAAGGATTTCAGAATCTCTAAGTTCCTACAAAAGAAACCAACAATAATATATAAAAAATGCCCCTCTCTAAAAGACAAATTAATCGCCAGCGAATAAAAAACAAATAAAAAACGATCCTGCTGTAAATATCCAGGCACTTATAAATGCCAAAAGTGCAAATTTTGCACTTTTATTCAGACTGGATATTTATAAACACTGCCATGTACTGACCGAAATGTATACCGCATAAGTTATTGCTATAGATACAATAATGTGTATTCTAACATGAACAACTCTTTTTCCAAGAAGATTCTACTGTACTATCCACTTTTGAGTTGGGGCTCTTTGATACCCTTAAACCCTTCTCACCATAACCTTCAGTGTTATATTTTCTGGTCGGGCAATATACACAAGCTATGTAACTTAACTAAGTGGAAAACAGTCATTTTAAAAGACCTGACATCACATGTATTTTCTTATCCAACAGCGATATAGCACAGAGGCCAACTAAGAGCTCGTCTAATATTGATGTTATAAAGAAGAAATCATGTCTGCCTCAAACACATATTCTCTTCCTGAAAACTCACAAGACGGGCAGCAGCACCATCATGAACATCCTGTTCCGTTTTGGAGAATCACACAATCTGACCTTTGCCCTACCGACTTATGACGCAGCACAGTTCTTTTATCCTTTATATTTCAATGCAGCTTTTGTGGAAGATTATATAAGGAAGGCCATTCATCATTTTGATATCATGTGTCACCACATGCGATTCCATTTGGGAGAGGTAATCTGTAAATAGATATCACAAAGAAAACATACAATATAATGGGTCAGTTCATTAGAACTCTAGGTAATTCAAAGTGAAATGTGGAGTATACAATTACTTGCCAGTGTCCATTAGTGCATAGAAGGTCCTACAACTTGGTATACCAATATCTGAACATTTTTGGTTCTGGTCCCGATGCACTGAAGGTGCTTAGGTAACAGAATGTAGCACTGACAGACAGTTTTTAGAAGCTCCCTATTCCCCCAAGGACACTCCGCAGGTTAAGTGTAAACTACCCTTTACACTAACCTCTCACTATCAGTGGCATATCCAGGGCATGGCACATATGGCACATGCCCTGGGCGCCACTTGAAGGGGGCACTGTTCTGAGGATCAGCAAAAGTTGGCCAACCCACGGAGACAGAAGACTGTCCGGCAGTAGCAGGGTTTGAATAATGGCAGTGGTAGTCTTTGCCACTGTCATTTTTCAATCTGCACTGCTGCCGGTTAGTTGCTGGCACCATCCAGCATCCTAGCACTCAACCACCAGCAGCCAGGGACTTGAATGATTACAGCAGGATGATTACAGCAGCCCCTCACTGTCAGGCCACGCTGTTTGATTATTTCACAGCTTTCTGAAATAAGCACCCCAAATCTTTTTCTTCTGTAGGGAAGAATTATCCTTTAATTTAAAGCGGACCTTCACCCCCTTTGACTAAAAATAACATCAACATACAGTTCTGCATGCTAACCCTAAGTGTAAATGGGCCCTTCATTTATTGAAGTGTATGTCAAGCAAACAGTTTTTTCTTTTACTTTTTAGTTTTGACTAGAATGGTGAAGGATTAGAACCCCTGACAGGTTGTTTACTCCTATTCAGAGCTCCATTAGAGATCAGATAAAAACAAAACAGATGTCACTGTTGTGATATCCATGTCTATTCAGTTTTTTCCTCCATCTTGTACTGTAGGAAAAGACTGAGCTGTACGGACCCATGCCAGGTCTATGTGGAGACGGATGTAAGTGGACATGTATCCATTTACATCAGACTACCTCTGATCCATCACAATCAGGTCCGTCAAACAGAACTTTGTTCTTTTTTTTTTTTTAGGACCTAGATCAGTGGTGGCGAACCTTGGCACTCCAGCTGTTTTGGAACTACAAGTCCCATGAGGCTCTGACAGCCACAGACATAACTCCCAGAGGCAGATGCATGTTGGGATTTGTAGTTTTGGCCCAGCTGGAGTGCCAAGGTTCGCCACCACTGACCTAGATGGAGTCGGGGATAATTGAATGTACACGGCGCACATCCATTTACATCTGGCAGCCCATAGAGCTATACTGGGTTTCTGATCAGACCGGCCTGAAAAATTGACAGATTACCCATGTGACCTTCCTGTCCTGCTGACAACATTTTTACAGGAAGTGGAAAGAACTCTTCAACAGCAACACAGAAAGAAATGTAGATGCTATTTTTTAGAGTGGGAGAAAGGTAGAACCCTTGTCAGATTGTTTTTGTATGTCTGTGTTCCTGTTGCAGAATTTTCCTCACTTCCTGTCCAGGAAAACCTTTGTCACTGGGACAGAAAATAAGGGTAAATTCTTGTGGCAGAAACAAAACACATATGGGTTCTAATCCTTATGTACTTTTTCTTAAACACAAAAAAAATTTGGCTTGACATACTTTAAATGATCCCATGTAAGGCAAAAAATATCGACAACCTGTATGGCCTATTGCATAACACATGCTTCTAGCACTGTTAATGTGTCATATATCAAACAAAACTACAAATATACATTTGGTTTAACCTTTACTTACAGGTGGAGAAGGTGATGCCGAAGGATACTTTCTATTTCACTATATTACGAAATCCTGTGTCGCTAATGGAATCATCTTTCACATATTTCAAGGCTATAGACATCTTCATTAATGCTAGTAGCCTGGAAGAATATATAATGAATCCCTATAAATTCTATAACAAAACAAGTAAATACAGCAGTTATGGCAGAAATTTAATGACCTTTGACCTTGGTTTTGACCACAATGGACCAAAGTCATCAAAGTACTTCCAACTAGCCCAGAAAACTGTAGAGATAATGTTTGACTTGGTCCTTATATCAGAGTACTTTGATGAGTCACTAGTGCTTCTGAAAGATGCCCTTTGCTGGACTTATGATGATGTCCTGTCATTTCCGTTAAACATCAGAAGTAACTTCACCAGAAATGTCCTCCCTGTGCGTGTTCAGGAGAAGATCAAGATTTGGAACCAGCTGGACTGGCAACTGTATGTTTATTTCAATAAAACTTTTTGGGAAAAGGTGGATGAATTTGGACGAGAGCGGATGCAACAAGAAGTAGAAGAACTTCAAAGGAGGAGGACTTTGCAATCGAAGATCTGCCTACAAGGTCAAGTGGATCCAAACGAAATAACAGATGAGTCTCTGAAACCATATCAGGCCGGGATAGCCAGAATCCTGGGTTACAACCTGAAGCAAGGGCTAGGAGGGGCTGAGAGGTCACTGTGTAAAAGACTTGTCACCCCAGAGCTTCAATACACCAATTTGTTGCTGAACAAACACAAACAAAAAACTGGTAAAACTAAAATAGTGAAAAAGATTCTCAAACGCAAAGTTTCCAAATTTGGCCACAAATAAATAGCGCTTTAATAACATATATATACTCTATTTTGATTTGTTTTTCTTTGCATTTTAAACAATATTTCTTAACTTGGTTTTAAACAAAGGGGTTTAAGTGAATTAACTTCATACACAAAGTTCAAGATATGGCAATAAGTGTATACAGTCATCAAACTGCACAGATATTGAAACTGAATAAACAGAGTTCATAGGAAGTAAAAAGATCTAAGAAACAAGGATACACAGGTCGGCTGCATCCAAGGTCATTTTTCAAAAGAATTGAATCATGTTAGTATACAGTCACAAAAAAGTGGCAAAAGAAAAATCTAAATCTGACACATTCCACGAAAAACTAAAAAAATGGACCAGAAAACTTATTGGCATCCCTAATTAATATTTAGTAGCACAGCCCTTGGAAAAAAATAACTGAAATCAATCGCTTCCTGAAATTATCAATGAGTTTCTTACACCTCTCTACAGGAATTTTGGACCACTCTTCTTTTGCCAACTGCTCCAGGTCTCTCAGATTGGAAGGGTTCCTTTTACCAACAGCTGTTTTGAGATCTCTCCACAGATGCTCAATGGGATTTAGATCTAGACTCACTGCTGGCCAGTCCAGCACTCTCCAGCGCTTTCCCTGAAACCATTTCTGGATGCTTGTTGACGTGTGCTTTGGGCCATTGTCCTGCTATGAGACCCATGACCTCTGACCAGTGGCGACTCTAGGAACAATATATAGGGGGGCACATAAGATACCACAGTCAAAACTGGGGGGGCACTAATAATTTTCACCACTAAATCATACCTGTCACTGTCATTAAAATGGGTCTGTCATCCACACCGCACATTACTATGTTTTGTTGCTGTAGAGCTTTGTGATACACATGATCCAGGCACAGTGTGAGGGAGGGAGTGCCCCAGACTTAA
>NW_017306720.1:199556-225048 GCF_000935625.1 Nanorana parkeri | reverse complement strand
AACAATGCCCTGCAGACCTCAGGCCAGCAACAATGCCCTGCAGAGGTCAGGCCAGCAACAATGCCCTGCAGAGGTCAGGCCAGCAACAATGCCCTGCAGACCTCAGGCCAGCAACAATGCACTGCAGACCTCAGGCCAGCAACAATGCACTGCAGACCTCAGGCCAGCAACAATGCACTGGCAAATAATAGTAATCCCAGCAATGTCAGTGAAGGGTTAACTTTGACAACTCAAAAGGTATACTTCCAGTAAGCAGGCTTCTGTAATTCTAAAGGAAGGTTCAAAATAAATAAAGGGTCTAAATATTTGTGAATATTTTGCTATTCAAATGTTTAGAAAAAGGTTTAATATTCCCCAAGGAGGGGATCCCACCATTCCTTCAAAACAATGTAACAAATAATTATAAAAATATATATTTATTTATAGAAATATTAAAACATGTATAACAAAACCTATTCAAACTATATAAAAAAACAAACACATGTATGTGGCTGCTTTCAGCTAATAATTTCTAAACAATGTGTTGTAGAAAAACAGTATAGAGACACACCGTGTGAATGCCTTCTGTTCTCGGGTAGAGAAAGAAACCCGATGTCAGGAGTAAACATATATATATATTTTTTGATTTATTTTAGGAGTCTCCACATGGATGGGGAGAGCGGCCCATGTTTGTAAAAAAGGGTGAGAAGACGACAGAGCTCTGTTTTTTAGAAATCGGCATACATATGTATGAAAAAAGGAAAACAAAGGAACAAAAATAGGTCAATATCAAGATGTAAAAATAGAATTCAACTCACGGTGGAGTGTGTCCTCATATAGGAAAACGATTTTGAAGAGGAAAAATTATGTTCCCGCTGTTGTAACGACATCCAGTGGACGATAAACAGGGGATTCAGGAGATATAGCTGTATCTCAGCTTTTTACGCTAGTTGTTCTAGATCGTTGTCTTAACTGAATTCCCGTATTCGTTCCGTAGGTTTTAATTTATCTTTTTTTCAAGATGATTGAGGAAGAAAAGAAATCCGCGATAAAGCAGGACAGAGGAAAACAAATGTTATCTTGTAAAAACGATGCAAAATGACTGGATGTCCTTGTTCCTTTGGTTTGAGAGAATCTAGAGATCTTAGAGAGACATTGCTGTCCAGCATGTAATGCAAGCTTGGTAGTAGCTATGCAGGTTTCAGGAGATAGCACTCTCAGCTTTTCTGTTTGTAATGAATATAAGCCTTCACTGAAAAGTAAAGTTTCCTTTTCTCTCCCCTTCTCCACAGGAGACTTTAAGCAAGCAGGTTCTTGTTAAAGTAGTGGACTCCAATTGCTTTCTGATAAATGTTCCAGGCAAAAACACACAAGCGGGCCTCAGCCGAAGCAGCCACACAAGGAAAACCTTCACTGAACGCCTATGACGCGTTTCACCCCCTACCACACCGGGGCTTCATCAGAAGGGCGTTGTTCAGTGAAGGTTTTTTAGTTCTCACTTCTAGATATATAAATTTGTAATTGATTTAATTGATAACACATGAAACACATTGAAAGCGCATCATGTTTCTGATTGTGTCCCCAGTGGGCAGATTTCTTTCAAACGGAAAACTGTTCAGTGTTACAGCTTGTGCTGCAAAGTTATATGCATATAACCATTTGTGCATCTTTTTATTTGTTTTGTTTTTCTGAAGTTACAATGTAAGGAATCATAGTACAAGAATAAATGATAATATAAATTGCACTTATATAAATATCCTCCTTTCTACCACCTCAATGTCCTCCATGCCACCCTGAAAGAATACACATGAGAAACCTATACAACAAATATATATGCTTTGCTATACATGAACTTTATTTTTATGGCTATACGATATTTCATTTTGATATGCATATAACTTTGCAGCACAAGATCGTTTTTTCAAGATAAAATTTGTTTTCCTCTGTCCTGCTTTATCGCGGATTTCTTTTCTTCCTCAATCATCTTGAAAAAAAAGAAAAAAGAAAACCTACGGAACGAATACGGGAATTCAGTTAAGGCAACGATCTAGAACAACTAGCGTAAAAAGCTGAGATACAGCTATATCTCCTGAATCCCCTGTTTATCGTCCACTGGATGTCGTTACAACAGCGGGAACATAATTTTTCCTCTTCAAAATCGTTTTCCTATATGAGGACACACTCCACCGTGAGTTGAATTCTATTTTTACATCTTGATATTGACCTATTTTTGTTCCTTTGTTTTCCTTTTTTCATACATATGTATGCCGATTTCTAAAAAACAGAGCTCTGTCGTCTTCTCGCCCTTTTTTACAAACATGGGCCACTCTCCCCCATCCATGTGGAGACTCCTAAAATAAATCAAAAAATATATACAGTATATATGTCGCTCCTGACATTCACACGGTGTGTCTCTATACTGTTTTTCTACAACACATTGTTTAGAAATTATTAGCTGAAAGCAGCCACATACATGTGTTTGTTTGTTTTTTGATTTAGTTTGAATATGTTTTGTTATACATGTTTTAATATTTCTATAAATGAATATATTTTTATAATTATTTGTTACATTGTTTTGAAGGAATGGTGGGATCCCCTCCTTGGGGAATACTAAGCCTTTTTCTAGTATTTCATAATGTCAAGACATCCAGTGCCTGAAACAGCAAAGCAACCCCAAAACATCAGTGAACCTCCACCATGTTTGACTGTAGGGACTGTTTTTTTCTTCTTTAAAGGCCTCATTTCTTTTTCTGAAAACAGTAGAATGAGGGGCTTTATGAAAAAGCTGTAATTTTATTCCTCCTTTTCCTTTTGTCCTCGTCCATTCTCTGTACTTCTTTATCTGTGAATCTCTGCTACTCTCTTTGTCTCTACGTAGGCTTCTGCCTCCCTCTTGTAGGGAACGTTCTGTTTTTCATGGCACGAATTAGCGCGGTGGTATGGCTTACATATTAATGATATTACAGTACTATGGGATGGTTGGTTTCAGCTACTCTACCTCTGCTGGCTGTTGTTTATTGAGACTGCTTCCACCTGAGAGGCAAAATAAATGTGATGCTCCTGGAGTAGGACCTAGTCCCTTGTGCATTTGCTGAACCAAAGGCATAGATGACGGAGCTCCTACATCTGGATGTAATGCTATAACCTGATGAGTTGAGAGACTTGTTCTTTTCATGCATATTCGTGACGGTATGTGCTAGTTGCCCTCTTGGGGTGATATGTTTGATATCTGTATATCTGTTTGTTTGTGAAAATCTCAATAAACACCTATTGAACTAAAATTGTTAGGGTATGCTCTCATTTCCCAAATTTAACAGAGCAAGGCCAAGGGTATGGTATATCAGAATCCCTGTCACTTTGTAGATAACTTGGAATACTTTTTTTTCCACATACTAGGTAGACTTGTACAGTACCATAGAGTATGTAATAGATTCCCTATCTGCCCACACTCCCTCCATCAATGGTCATAAGATGAGAATTTAACTATGTGGTACAGAGTTAGATACCATCTCAGAACTATCTTTTGAGATAACTCCCACAGTATCCATTACGATGGAAAGTAAGAGATGCCCAAGTGCCCCTCCCACTTCAAGAAGGATAAATTGGCTCTGTTTTTAATTAGATTGATTTCACAGCAAGTCTAAGGTATACCTGAGATTTACACAGGCAGTAAAGAAAAGCTCCTATACAAATTTTCACAAACTTAAAAAAATGACTATTCAGGTATATGATGATGTTAATAATTTCTGTATTCAGCCATTTTAGGCTCCATCTGACAGTGTTCCACAATTTACTGGAAACACATCTGGAGTATATCACATAATGCTGCTATGTTATATTAAACATGAACAAACAGGTCCTTAGATTCCAGGAAACTTTAAGAGCCATCATTGGTCGTGGGTCTCTTCCTTTCCAGCAACACAGATCTCCTCCATGTTGGAGGCCTAAAGGAAACATTTCCCTCACACCAGCCTATGCCCGGCCTCAGGCCTAGTTTGGGGGGCAGGCTGAACAGCACCCAGACAAAAAGTTTTCTTTCGCTCTTGGCGCTAATGGCTGCCAGCTGAACAATCCACTTGCTGTTGCACACTCAAAGTTTTCAACAGTTTTTTACACAGACTTGAGGGGCTGCTCATCCAAGGCTCTGGGGCTTCCTCCACGAATATAGAAAACAAAAGGGAACAGAGCGCCACCTCCGTGTGTAAAGTCGTTTATTACATCAAATAAAACAAGGGATAAAAGTACTCACAAACAAACGTTTTCATCAGGCTTTAACAACAAATGAGAGGCCACACTGTCTGTTAACCCAACATGGTATATCCCCGACCATGTAACACGGTAGTCTCCGGTCACATCACCGTCCACGGACCGCAGTCAGCCAAGATTGACACGTTTCAGGGGCAAGCCCCCTTCCTCAGAATCAATGAACAGCACCCAGCCCTAATCCATGTCTGGTCCTGGCTAGTCTGAGCACATGGAAAATCCCTCCATTATATGTACATATGTATATGTCCCAGCATGCACCACTGGTTAAAAGAGAAACCCAGTGATTGGGTGCTGTACTGTACATACTCTATAGCATCTCTCATTGGCTGTCCCACACTATGACAGAGTCACACTCCGCCCAGGGGGGTACAGTCAATGCCCCACACCTGGAATTAGCCAGATAACTGCCACTATAATCCAGCCAGGCTGACTACAGCCCTGGCTATCACTAAATGTCTAGTAGTCACATCACAGAAGGTGATGGTGGCTACACTTACATCAATTCAAGATGAATTAGTGGCTTCAGAATACTTACCCATATTAGGGGTCTTTTCACATCACTGTTTCCTGAGAAGCATGCTTGTTTATGGCCAGGGAGAAGCTGGATTCTGAAGCTGGAGACAGCCAAGTAACTAAGATTTTTAGAAGATGATCAGGATGGCAGCATCTGCATATCTCTCCATGTAGGTTTAGCACATCCAGTTAAAAAGCTCCCCTACTGACAATGTTTCTCCATTTTGGGTACGATTGATAATGGTTTGAATCTTTACTGGGTTTATACTGAGACCTCATATATAGTCAAGAATATTTTCCAGATTCAAACTAAGCTTTTCAACCTATTACATATTTGGTAATTTATGTAGTCATATAAGGAATCCACCAGAGGGAACATGAAGTGTTTTTGTATTCTACCATTTGGCCTAAAACTTACATGTATTAAAGATATAGATTGTTACCTCCAAGATCATATCACAGTGACTTTATAAGACGTATGTAATCACTAAATCTATTTTTTTTATATCTTTGGCATCATGTCTCACTGTAAACAGTCTTAAGCAAATTGTTTTTGTGAATCCGTTGCAATCTTACTTCCTGTTGCAATGGTAGGAGCCTGCGGTGCATGTTTCATTTGGCCACTGGGCTGCCTATCTGATAGATGTGATAGATGTGATAGGCAGCCCAGCATCCATCTGAGAGATTGTGCACCGCAGGCTGACAAGGTTGCTGATAATTGTGAGGCAGCAGCTTAGCACTGCAATAGGAAGTGCTGTTACTGGCAGGATCTCCGGGTAAGAAACATTGCAAGAGATTCACAAACAAGTGATTTTCTTAAGCAAATTGTACACAGTAAGGCATGACTGAAAATAGATTTAGGATTTACATAAACTTTTAACACTGTATCTCTCTTACTTGCTCTACCAAATGCTTGGCAGTAATTGATATATTCTAAATATGCAGAGCTCATCCATTGTCTTTGTAAAAGTCAACACTTGATCTTTAGAGTTATTTGGGAACACATGCAATATGAACCTAAATTAGATCTCACCAGTACAGCTGGAATTATTTTTTATTAAAAATAGTTTTATTCTCAAAATATCTTCTACAGCTTCTTGTTCCAAAATAAAATATGCATGCATCTTGTTAACAGAGACAATTGCTGATTAGCAGAGGATCATAACAAGTAGGGATACATTTGCTACTTTAAAGTGACCCTGTGATAAGCAAAGTATAGGGGCTGCCATTCCTGCCCAATTGTTTTATCAATTGCTAGTTGCCAGGTTGTGTCTGGCTTCAATACTTTAGAGCAGTGGTTCTTAACTGGTGGGTCGTGACCCAAAAGTGGGTCACGGCCCCATGTTCAGTGGGTCACCGCATGCCTTCCACTGCACTAGGGGAGAAGCTCCTCAGCCTCCCCCATAGCGCAGCACAGTCTGTTCTCGTGCTGAGTAGCCATTCAAATAAATGCTGCCTGACGTCAAATGTGAGCTTGAGATGGGGTGGGCTAGGGGTTTGGTTGTGAGGAAGCTCCATCCATATATGCATTGCTTACAGCTCCTTCACATGACTGAAGTGATGTCACATTCTGGCTTCTGGCACCTCTACAGGGAGTGCAAGGGAGCTGTACAAGCAATGCACATATGGATGGAGCTCCGTCACAGCACAGCAGCCCACACTGAACACCTAGAATATTTTTCAGAATGTGTATGTGTGTGAGAATGTGTCTGGTTTTGTGTGTCTGGTTTTGTGTGTCTGTCTGTGTTTTAATAGCAAACTACCACACAATCGCACCTACTGTTTATTCTGGTGTGGGAGGTGTGTTGAGTTGCCATTCAAAAAGCATACACATCCATCGCACTCCTGACTGGATAGAAAACCCTAATTGTAGGATAGGTGTAAAATACAAAAAACTTCACAAGCACTCCAGCATGTAGAAAAGTCAATGTTCATTGACTTCACAGGTGCCACATCATCAGAGCGACATTTCGGAACAGCAAAGTCCCTTCCTCAGATAATTATCATTATCTGTTTTGCCTGCGGAAGGGACTTTGCTGTTCCGAAATGTCGCTCTGATGATGTGGCACCTGTGAAGTCAATAAACATTGACTTTTCTACATGCTGGAGTGCTTGTGACCTTTTTTGTATTTTTTGGCATTGCCATTCAACACACCTCCTGCCCACAGTTTGATCAGAACATGCAGTACAGCAATGTCGTGAGTTCCAGTGCGGTGCGACTTGGCTTGAGACTTAATGACAAATGTGGGTCCTTTGGTTATACTGGTTGAGATTCACTGCTTTAGAGTGACAAACATGAATGCTAAGAATCAGTGTCAGAAATCTTTGCCTCTATACTTGAACCAGTTTAGTGATTCAGGAGGCATTGAAGCCAATACATCAACAAGACACTCCAGGTAACTAGCATTTTCAGTAGAGGTCAGTAAATGGCAGCATCCATAATTATCTCATGACAGCTCCCCTTTAACATAGTTGGTTGACAAGCTGTCCCTGACATGAAAAAGAGCCATGGTTAGACTTTTGCTCAGGCATCAGAAGTGGTGGAACAAAGAACATTCGTACTGTAGATTCCAGAGCCCGGGGATGTTTTTCTGTCTACCAGGTTAAGGAATCCAGTAGCAACTTTCTTGGGCAGGTTCAGCTGCTTTTGTCTTTTGGTGTCACATTCTCCACTTTCTGCTGCCTTGCCTCTCCAGATTTTTTCTCTGAACCCTTATGATGTGATAATTTTTTACTTTTAGGCTGAACATTCTTCACTTTTGGGGTTCTGAATTTGCTCTTCTGGCTGTAGAGTAGATTCCTCTGGAAAAGTCGAGGGATGTTTCCTTTGTTCAGGAAGAGGGCCACCACCATACCTGGGTACAAGATACATAGATAAGAATAGTACAAAGTAGAAACAGTGGAACATGTTCTATTAAAGCCCAACTACAGCCAAAGAGTAGGAAAGGGATAGAACACTTCAGGTTTTTTGTGGTGACCTATGACCCCACAAGTGACATTTTACCACACTTCCTGTGGGGACAGGTAGTGATGGAAAATCTCTCCTACAAGAACACAAACTGCAAAAATACACTTTTCAATTTATTGGCAAAGAGTTGGAATCCCCATCAGGCTATTATTACTATCAGTGTCTTCCTGTCCTACGGACAACCACTTATTTCTTGTGCTGTTGTCACTAAGACGGGAAGTGATTCCACTGGGCGGGATTACATTGAAATGTGTGACCACGTGACCGATCACACATTCCAACCTAGTCACAAACTTTGTTAGAACACCGGCCCTGTCTGTAATCACTTAATCAAGGAAATAGATTATTATAGGCAACATTACAGTCTAATGTTGCCTATGATAATCCATTTTCCTAATTCAACGAAATGGCAGCCCAACCCCCTAATCCTCACCGGGCCCCCCGATCCTCACCGGACTCACCTGGCCAGAGCCTCACAGCAACCCAGCCAGACGGTGTGCAGGGCCCGGGGCATGTGACACACGCCTCCTGTTACTAGGGACGTGGCCGGGAGTCGGAGCGGTGAGTCACAGGACCCTGCCCCCCTGCTGAGAAGCCCGTCGGCAGTGCGGGGCCCTGGGACCCTGCACTGCCCCATATTCCACCATGCAATAAAAACCTTACATAGGTTAAAAGCCTTTATGCAGAATGGAAAAATAACAATTGGTGTGACTGCCACTAGTATTATCATTATTATTCAGAGGCAAAGGTGGGTGATTTGGCCGGTTAGTAACAACCAGCATCCATGGAACAGATAGTGGACCTTGCAGACCAGATTCACCATAGGCGGCAAAGAGGGGCTTTGCACTGTAAAGTTATCAAACTACGTATTTTTTTACTATCAGTAGAAATACAATGTTTATTTACACATTCTCACAACATTCTGAGCCAGATCAGGACTGGTAAGATAAGAAAATGTTTTGTGTAAAAGGGCTGATCCTAGCAGAGAACGGCTGGTCTGGGGGACAAAGGTTGGGTGCCTGTAGCCTTCAGGGAAGAATAACTGGCCTAGGACCTTGACTTCCCAAGATTCCAACTGTTAAAGTTCTATGGCAGATGAGCAATGAAAATAGACAGCTGATGATATATTTTGCACACAGGCCTTCTTGTGAACAACATAATGAGTTAGTTCCAGTTCAGTAGCATTCCTAGTGTAGTTGACACCTGGGGCAGATTATTTTTTAACATAACTTCCCCCCTGCCTTCTATGCCTCTGTATATTTCATAATTACTGTCTGTAGTAATCATGAAATGAATACAAATAATGGGCAGAGTAAAATGGAAACCATAAAGGTTTTTTTTATCTGAATATCGTACATATAGTTATGTCATGTACTCAGTACTTGGTTTGGGCCCCTTTTGCAGCACTTACTGCAATTACTTTTGCACAATATTCTAATTATTTGAGTTTCACCTGTACATACATATACATATATACAGAGCTTGAAAAATTTGATGGTGTATCACCAGTCAGCATGATCGGACTATATGCTTGCAATTTATGTTAAAAAAATTTGAGGACAGATAGAGATTTCTTTTGGCGGTACATAATCACCACTGGGGAGGGGGTGTTATTTTTACTATATAATGAAAAAAGTACCATAAATGTAAACAAATTATGATTATTATACAGGATTTACATAGAGTAAGAATCAAGCTTCTTATGAGCCTGCACTATATGATTTCCATAGGCGACGATTAAAACGCTTTTACTGCTCATCAGTTTAGTGTTATCAGTGATTAATGGCTCTAAAATTATTGCTCTCACTCCGACGTTTGCGGTGATATGTAACAATGGCGGCAAAATAGGCGCAATCGTCGTTTTCGCACGTAGGTGCACCCGACGCATATCTGCATGTGTATGTGGGGGCGGGGATTGCTTCTGACCTGATGTATTGCTTCTGACCTGAAGAAGAGAGGTTCACTCTCGAAAGCTTTATATATATATATATGAGATGTAAATAATATAAACTCTATCCAAAATGTTTTTGTTTACATTTTGGCTAAAGAACTGAACATTGATATTGTATATGTATGTGTATGTGTTCCCATTGGGAAAAGTTCTGCTAACTTGAGACTTATTGTTTTTAGAAGCATGCACTTGTTTCTTATCTGAACAAATTAAATTCTAACCATGAATGTGATTTTTGCTTGGGAAAAATTGTACATATTGTAATGCACATGTGCTAGGAACAAAAGAAAGCTGTATAATACATCAGATTCCATTTGGGAAATTTGTAAGAGCTTTCGAACCCAAATCATTGCCTCAATAATGACAAAAACGAATGCTCTGATGAACGATCTTGAACTAATGTTCAAACAAAATTCAAACAGTGTATGGCAAGCTTAAATGTAGGTCCACAGGTCCTCCATGCTGCTGCCATTAAAATATTGATCTTAACTTCCAAATACTTATCTGTGTCCTGCAGTGCTGACCCTAGAGTCTGACTGGGCACTACCTCAGTGCCACCTCTGCTATGGCCGAGGACAGATCCTGTCACTGATTGGTTGCCAATCACATAGCTGGTTTCCATCGACAGGAAGGGGATGATCATATATTGGCTCACAATAAAGCCATGTTAAGTAACGTTATATCCACCGATCACTAGAATTCTATGACAATTGCTAATTTTATCATTACTTACCAACTAATGATCCACCAATATAGACTATAGAGTTCTCCTGAAGGCTCTTCCCAGAGCAGTCAAATGTCAGGGCGTAAGCCAAGATTGGGTTGAAGTAAGCTGCTGTGTATGAGGCACCTGAGGAAAGGAACAACTAGATGAACAATGCTAAACAAAAGAGTTTAAACCAACACAGGATTAGGAGGAATGTGGTGAACCAAAGATGTATTTACTTATCCTTTTGCCTCACACATAATTAAGCATCAACCTGGTCCTTACCATTGTGATTTAGGTTGAACATGAAAGTCAATCCCCCTACCGCTGATTGTTTATGAGAAAATATCAGTTATTGGGTAGGGATGAGATTAGGTCAGTTAGGTAACTTAATTCTAATTGGTACATTTTTGGGGCAATCAACCCCTTTTTTTCATAGTTATTGGGGACTTGTTTGTCTTTTAAAAACTTTTTTTGCTGCAAGACTTTACTTGGGCTTTTGCTTCAGGAGGCAATATTATAGGATTTTTATTTATTTGTTATTTAAACTGCTTTTTTTTTTGCTGCAAGGCTTTCCCTTTAAAAAAATAGGTTTTTGTTTAAGGGGTAGTATTTTTTGGTTTGCATTTCTTTTGGGGGCTTCTTGATTTAAGTTTGAAGTGCTCAAAGCACATTTACTTGTTACTGACCATCTGTTCCCAGAGCATCCTTTTTGTCACAGCACACAGTTGCATCTTTGAAAGAAACCTAAAATTAGGTGTAAGAACAGTGTGCACCTAAGCCACCTCACATTATATCAGAGATTCACCACACCCCCCATCCACACAGTAAAAATAAAAGTTAGGCATACATTGGTTAGACCTATTATTCTTGATTAAAACTATTCTGCTACTTGCCAGTTTAAACTGCTATATCCACTGTAGTATTTTATTTTTTGTAGTAAAGCCTATGCCATTGCACTTGTCTCTATTAAATTTTGGCCTAGCCTTGCTCATTAAATGCATCCCCCTGCTGGCCAATTTTACACTGTTGTGTCATTTGTGGTTTCTTAATAGCTGTGGTAAAACACCTGCCTTTATTCTTTGTCTCTGGCACATTTCAGCCAATTCTCCCTCACTAAAAGTGAATGCTAGATAGAAATTGGCCAGCTTTACAGTGACCAGTATCAGCGAACTAATGGCCAATTTCTACCTGCTGTCAAAGTGGGCCTACTTTTACTCTGTACACACGTGCAGCCCATACATATACAGAGCAAAAAGCTGCTGGGATCACCCTATCATTTTGTAATGGATAGTCCTACAAATACACAGTGCTGCACACACCAGCTTTGGGAGAGAAACACTGCATGCAGTAAACACTGAAAGTTTTCTTTTAACATTAAACAATCACTCACTAGTAAATGCAAACAAAATCGTAAGTACTTACACATAAAAAATATGGAAGGATCAGCTTTAATGGTAATGAATGAAACATCTAAATAAATCATGTATGACTACATTTTATGGGGTGCAGGGTGAAGTTACAACTAAGTTGTGTAGCACTCATACTCAGTTTGCTGTTTTGACTTTACCTAGTTACAAGTTGGTGGCCAAGCTATATTGCTTAACTGTAACAAAGAAAATGAAACACAAAAGTGGCGGCACACAATTGTAAATCCTTCAGCAAGTAAAACTGTTTTCCATATCTGTATTTCAACTTCAAAGGTTAAATTGTATCTAAGACGACAATCTTTCAAAAGTGAATCTATCAAGCTATTTGTCTCACACACTTTTGATTTAAGAAGGTAGCTTCAATCATAGGCTTTTCTTACAAGTGCTTAGCTTGGGTATGCAATAGGTCCTGGGTTGATGGGCTTTTTTTTTTAGTCACATTGGGAATGCAAACATTGCTTGAAGCAGGTCATCTAAAAAGGTAAGGAGGTCACCTGAAGGTCAAATGCGCCCTTCAAATTCTGAATGATCTCGAAAGCATCTCAAACTGATTCCATCAACACAAGCTTAAAGTCCATCAACACAGGCCCTTAGGATACTATAATTTGACAATTTAAAGAAAACAGACATTGACTTCTTACCTGCATATGCCAATAAAGTTACAGTAAGAGCTACTGTTGGTATCCTGTAGACCGGTCTTGAGTTTTGGAAGCGGAAAAGTACCAAATGATAGCAGAAGGCACATAATGCCTCGACAAAGACGCCCTGAGCTGCAGAGATTTGTAGAGATGGACTGCAATCATCTGCCATCATTACTTGAATTGTGTGGAAATCTGTTAACTCCAGCATCCAATACTGTTTGGTCAGGAACCTAGCAGCCTCCATACCTACATACTGAGATAACAGTTTAACTATTGTGTCTATGAAAGGGCCCTCCCGGAGCAGAAACTCCTGGACAGATACAGTAGGGTTGGCTGATGCTCCATCAAAGGTAAACCCATGAGCTAAAAACAGCAGGAAGAGAAGAGTGGAGACCACGTCAGGGCCATAACCTCCACCCCACATGCCAATCTCCAATAACATGCGGAGCTCCATGTAGCAGGCACACAGCTGCAAAGAGCTGGCTAGCTCGCTGATTGTGCATCTGTAAATCCTGACAGGGAGATATTTCTTAGTTATCCAGCGAATTAGCTGAGACAGTGCAACCACAGATATGAAGAAGCCTACCACTATGTTTAGCCCAGCCATGACAACGAGCGAGCAGGCTGAGAGCCGTCTGACAAAGAAATACAGACTGCAAGCCAACAACCTATGTGCTGCGAAGTGTAAGTAAACGTGGCCCAATCTCAACTACCCGTGTGAAGGGCACAACTGGGAAACTCTGCAGGTGTGAAATGACCCTATACAGACATTAACCACATGCTTAAGTTAATCACTTAAATGAAATGGTGTTATCTTAAGCAACACTTATAGGTAACCCATTAAGGGTCTTAGTAACACTTCTAAATGAATTCGGTGCATTTACAAATATGAAATGCTGGCAAAGTTTACTGTACGTTATATTCCTGTGGCATCTCCGACAGGATAAATATGAACGTTTAACTCAGTTAAGTGTTCATGTTTAGGTGAATACAGATTGTAGAAAATGGCATCTTGTAGTAAATGGTCACCAGTGGAGAAAGATGGGATAGTGTTCTAAGAAAAGGGGTGCAAAAACCTTGCCTCTGTCCCTCATTGGGACCCAAATCCCTCTGACACCATTTACTCCTCAGTTGTCTTTCTTGTTGGTCTGATGTATTATTAAATTATTTAACTGCAAGTGTGTTATACTACAATCCCAATTCCCCCTGCCCAAACTGCTCCCTGCACTATTTTTGCCGCACTGATCAGTGCCGTTTCCATACAAGTTTCAATGAAAGCGCGCTGATCAGTTTCAGTGCTGAAACGCAATTAAAAACTCCCAAAACCTCCCTTGCGAGATCTGCGCTGATCCACAACTGGTATTAACTAGATGAGCAACGCTACAAATCAAAATAAATCTACACCAATCCCAATCGAGGGAGTGAAGTGTTAAACAATGATTACTCAAAAGCTGCTGTGATATAGACCCCTAGGGTCAAATGAATAAATATTAAAAATAAACAGTGCTAATTAAAGTGAATATTGTAAATCAAACAATGAATATCATATATAGCTGAGTACTTCCGGGTCGTCAGGTGTTGCTAGGCAACGCGTTTCAGAGGTTCACCTCCTTTGTCAAGGCTTGACAACACCTGACGACCCGGAAGTACTCAGCAGCTGTGACCCTGCTTTGAGGAGAACCAGCCACAGCAGTGCTCAGCCACTGGATCAGACCTGTGTCTTCCAGCACAGGCGTCCTGGGATCTTTCTGGACTGAACTGGACTCTGCTTTCTCCCTATCCTGATAGCAATCTCCGACCAGCAGCTGAGATGGGACTTTCATCTAATGCATGACAGGCGAGATGTTTTTTAATATCCTTAAATGGATATCCTTTATCTGAAAAACTGACGGTAGAGAAGGTGCCGGCAAAATACACCGGACCAACTACTCCTGTAAATATAAACGTGTGGGGCTGTCTGTTACAGCCGGATACCTGTGGTGAGTAGTCACTTTTAGGGGATATGTATTGATCTCAATACATTCCCCAGAATAAGGATTGCGTGTATATCACCGAACATTTGGAATATTTCGTTATATTTCTTCTTCACTTGGAACAGATTGAAACACCACAGAGACTTTTTGTTGTTTTCACAAACTTCTTTTATTGGAATTTTTTCACAATAACTCACGGAAATTGCATTTTGCTTTCATCATAAAGACACATTACTTATAGTCTTTTACACGAAACACTTAATCAATATTCACTTATTTCAATCACATAGGATAGGTTGATTAACACTTTGTTCATGATAAATGGCCTTTTTCACTTATGATTGATTTGATTTGTTCAGCACTTTGTTTGCTGATCCACAACTGCCCTGGTGTGAATGGGCTCTAAGATGTGATGACACCAGCAGTCCTTTGACCGCTGGAGCCCAGGGGAGAAGAGGCTGAGGGCACTGGTTTAACAGCCTGCAGGGACAGAGGATCAGATGACCATCTTCTTTGAGCCCCCCTAGACCAAAACAAGCACTTAACCCTTGCAGTGTGGGGATAGCCCTACTGCAAGGGTAAGTTTTCTTTTTCTTTCCCGAGTTCTTCTTTAGCAACATAAAATTATAAGGGTTCTTTTCCATAACCTAGGGTTTTTGAGGGCCCAAGTGTTTTAGACATATGTAACAGAAGAACAGCCACAGAAAAACTCGAGGAAGTTCTGTTTTGCAGATTTGGTGGAGGCAAGTGCAATGTGTAAATGACTAATTTCTCTGTGGCGTCTTGCTTATATTGGTTCTCTCCCTCTTGTTCACCTGTTACACATATACTGTATGTATAGACACTGCACTCTATTCTGCAATAATTGAAGTAGTCATCCCTTTAGAATACCTGGACACACATATGTGAACTCCACTTCATGGCTGCGGTATTGAGCACTTGGAGGATGGGTGTTTTTTAATGTAAGCAAGCAGTAACATAGGATATTTTACTTCTATATTTCTTTTTGCATAAAGACAAAATGTAATGTAAACCAATGTTCATTCTTAACAGGGCATATAACCCTATAATGTGTACATACTTGATATTTTTCTCATGACAGCAGCTCTCCTTGACCTTTTCTGGATTCTTGTCCCACTCCCTTGTGTCTTGCAGAAGTTGGAACTTTGCCTTTACAAAATACCTGGAGGACTTCAACACCACTGCAAAGGCAGTCACCTGGGCAGACAAGCATCCTGCCTGCACTGCAATCTGAACATCATAGCCCAACATAAGGTGACATCACTGTATGCAGATTCCTCTTCGTACTTTAGGATGAGAAAGGCAGGGAGATGCTATTCAGATGACAACCCAGAAGTTCCATACTAGAGGCGTTTACACAACTCCTCCAGGCCTTGTGCGTGTGTGTATATATATACACTGAGTGGCCATATTATTATGACCACCCCATCAGTACTTCGTTGGGCCACCTTTTGCCTTCAATACTGCGGCGATTCTTCTTGGCATTGACTCCATGAGATGTTGAAAGGTGATGCGAGGAATCCGACACCATGCCTGATGAATAGCACTGTCCAGTTCTGTGAGATATGATGGTTGTGGAACCAGCTGCCTGATGGCTCTTTCAACTTCCTCCTACAAATGCTCAATTGGATTGAGATCTGGTGATTGTGGGGGCCACCGAAGCAAGGTAAAGTCTCCCTCATGTTCTTGAAAACACTCCTGCACAATACGAGCACCGTGGCATGGCACATTGTCTTGTTGGAAGAAGCCATCTCCATTGGAATACGCCATCAACATGATAGGATGAACTTGTTCAGCAACGGTACATTGGTATGTTGTACTATTCAGACGTTGTTCCACACGAATTAAAGGGCCCAAATCATGCCAGGAAAACATGCCCCAAACCATAACACTGCCCCCACCAGCTTGAAGGGTTGTACTCATGCATGTGGGGTGCATTCGATGCACCAGGAAAGGAAAATTACGGACGGTAAGTATACAATTTTCTGTTTTCCTGGCGCATCTCGACAGCACACCATGCAAATTAGTGATCACACAGGGAGGGTAATGCCAGAAAAAAAATGTATTTAGCGACTTGAACAGCCAGAGGTAAGAATGCTCCTCCCAAAATTCACAGTGGTAAGGAGTGCTGGGTCCACTCTATAATGGTTGATGAATGTATTCCTGGAGGACCAGGAAGCTGCTCTGCAGATCGCCTCAGCGGAAACTTTTTTGTAGGCTGCCCAGGAAGCTGCCATGCCCTTCGTGGAATGCGCCCTTATCTCCTCAGGTGGATGAAGACCCCGATTGGAGTATGCTTTTCACCAACCACGCTGCTATAGCGCGCACAGAGGCTGTGCAACCCTTTTTGCATCCCCAGGGGATGACAAGGAGATTATCCGCCAGGCAAAACGGTTGTGTTGCACCAATATATGCCTGTAGAGTGCTGGATACATCAAGTGCATGTGGCGCACCTCCATCATCCATAAGAGTCAGTAGAATGATTTCTGGATCGAGATGGAACGAGGGGGTAACCTTTGGATGGAAGGAAGGGTGAGTTCTCAAAACGACCCTGTCAGGGAAGAACGTGCAGAATGGTTCTGTGACAGTAAGAGCGTGCAGCTCGGAAACCCGCCTAGCCGATGTAGGGGGCACGACTGTGCGTGCCCCCCTGGTTCTGAATGTAAGCCACTGCTGTTCGGTTGTCTATCTGGAGTTGAACAAAATGACTGCGAATCAGGGAAGAAAAGGTCAGGAGGCCCTTGAAAGCTGCTCTCACTTCCAGTATGTTCGAGGGCAGACCCCGAGATGGAAAAGACCACATGCCCTGTGCCGCTAGGCCCTGGCAGTGTGCACCCCAACCATGGAGGCTCGCATCCGAGGTGATCGCCACCGGCTGTGGGGGACAGATGAGGTGAGGGACTGCTTCATGTCTGGGGTGATGAAAATCAGCTGGCAAAGATCCGCTCTGTTCCACTGCTTTAGGAAGTAAAACTGGAATATCCTCAATCTGCAATGGGCCCATCGGACGATCAGAATGGTAGAAGAGAGGGTGCCCAGAAGGCTCAGGCATTTGCGTGCACTCATCCATGGTAACTATCACCTGAAGAACCCTGTGCCGTAGGGTGGCGACTTTGTCTTGAGGGAGAGAGATGGAGTTCCGTGTGTCTAGGAGGGTGCCCAGAAACACCAGTTGTTGTGAGGGGTTTAACTGAGACTTCACGAGGTTGATCAACCAACCCAAGCGCTGCAGCAGGGCGAGAAGCAGTTGCTGATGCTGCAAGAAAACTGCGGAAGATTGGGACAAAAGCAGGATGTCGTCCAGATAATGGAAAACTTGAATGCCCTGCAGCCTGGCATGAGCAATGAGTGGTAGTAGTAGCTTGGTGAAGGTACGAGGAGCCGTGGAAATGCCGAATGGAAGGCACACGAACTGGAAATGTGCTCCCATGATGGCAAAGCGCAGGTACTTCTGAAAACTGGCATGGACGGGCACGTGGAAGTAGACGTCTGAGAGATCCACTGAGGTCATCCAATCCTGGAGACGAATGGATGGCAGAATCGACTGAAGTGATTCCATTCGGAAGAAAGACACCCGTATACACCTGTTGAGGTCCTTCAAATCCAGTATGGGACGTAAGTCGCCCATCTTCTTTTTGACCTAAAACATGGGCGAGTAGAATCCTGAGTAACATTCCCATAAAAGGAACCTCTGATTGCGCCCTTCTCGATTCATGTGAGGATGTACTCTGCAAAGATGTGGGCATCTGGGCCTGATGATAGAAGGTAGATTGGTATGAATCTGCTTGCTGGTGGTCTCCTTTTAAAAGACCATCTGTGACCCCGGGACACAGTTGACAACACCCATGGATCCTGGACAATGTCTTGCCATGCTGGGATGAAAGACTGAAGACGTGCTCCCATGGGACCTGTGGAGAGCCGCTGACCGTCAAAAGGATTTTTTGGCCGGCTGAGACCCGGATGGCGTAGCATCCTTGGAAACTCGGAGGGAAGATTGAGTGCTTCTCCAGCCTCTCCTAAACTGTCTACCTGGTCGGTATGATCGAGCAGCCCTGGCGGGCTCCGTTAAAGGCCTTCTATTGGGGTTGAACCATGGATGTTTCTTACTTCTATCCTAAGGAAGGAGGCCAGATTTACCCCCAGTCACCTTGGATATTGCCGCATCGAGCTTTGGGCCGAAGAGATTTGAACCATCAAACGGAATACGACACAAGCTGGTCTTCGAGGCCGAATCCGCCACCCATGGCCTCAGCCAGAGTGCTCTCCTGGCGGTAATTGTAGCAAGCATCGATCTGGCGGTACATCGGATGATGTCAATAGCCACTTCTCCGATAAAGTCGCCCGCGAGTCGAGTTTCCTGTAGAGCGAGAATGATGCTCTCCCGGCTTACATTGGAATTGAGCGCCTGCTCAATATTGCCGGTCCACATGGAAATGGCTCGAGAAATAGAAGTCAGGGCGATAGCCGAGCGACAGGCATTTACTGAAGTCAGATAAGCTTTTTTTTCATAATCAGATCCGCTTTGCGATCAAGTGGTTCTTTAAAAGAAACTGCATCCTCCATGGGCAATGTAATGTGTCTGGCTAGGCGCATTACCGCTGCATCCACCAGTGGTTGCGAGTTAAGCTTGGGTGCTTCATCTTCCATGAGAGTATATAACTTCGCCATGCGATTATTAAAGTTTGTAGCCTTCTCAGCCCGTTTCCATTCCTCCATAATAAGTTCCTTTATCTCATCCATGTAGGAAAAGGCGGCCGTGGATTTCTTTAAACGAGGAAAGTAGCGTCTCACCTTCGCTCCACAACCGGGTCCTCTCGATGCTCTTCGTGAGGAGGGCGGAAATCACAACAATTGTTATGAAAAAAACAGCCCAACACACCGTCTCTTTAAAAGGCTCACACTTACCATACCCTTACCTATGAGGGGAAGGATCTCTTGTGGCAGCCTTTTCAGCCATCCCTAATGAATAAGTAGGGAAAATAGTATGGGCTAAGGAACGGTACATAAAACACATTGGGATAAAACCCAATAAAAGACATAAAACAAAGAACTTACTGAGCAGATCAGACTGAGCAGAGGCCCCGCAGGATTTTGTCCGAAATTCCAATTTTGGAAATGGACGACGCTAGTGCGCGATCGCATACAGACATTGCTAGACCTACTCACCTGACCGAAGGGATGACAACATCAGCGGGGAACTTCCAGGGGCGGGGCCTCCACGGCCGACGGCTCAAAGAAAATAAGAGAAAGGAGAGTGTGAGGGGCGCTGGGCCCTAGTGTGGATAGGAAAGGCTGTCACGGCTTGGCCACGTTGGAGCAACATGCTCACCCTGGGAACAGGCTTGCTTAAAGCCGTTGAGCAGGGTGTTCGGCACAGGAGATACTGACCATGTTCGGAGAGCCGCGCAAAAACGGCAGGTAAGGGCTTCCCAGAGGGAAAAAAAAAAAAACATACTCCAGCAGGAGATCACGGTCCCATGGCGAGAACAGAAAAAAAAGAATGAGTAGGGCTCGAAAGAGCCTAAATTTATCACGTGTCCTGTGGGTTGAGGGGCTCTTAACCCATGGTGTGCTGCCGAGATGCTCCAGGAAATATATCAATCACAGTTAATGCATGGCTTAAAAGTATAAATAATTGCGTGCAGGTGTTTCCAGTGAATGAGACTGATTTTCAGGGCCGTATTCCCCACAAGGCCACTGAGCTGATACTGGCCCCCAGAGTGGAATTCCTATCACCTGACGTCTGCAACTTCACTTGTAATAAGCCTGCAGGTCTGCCCCCCCACCTCTGGCTGCCTCTGTCCCCGCTGGCTGCCTCCCTCTGTGCTGTGGTTTTCGTGGTCCCCCCACACCTGAAGGCAAATGCCTTCAGGATGGAGAGCGGGGAGCAGAGTGGAGAGCATACATTCTTCGCTCTGCTCTATGTGACCATTGAGACAGGACCGCTGCACTGGCAGCCTTCCCATCTCAGCTCTCACAGGAGAGCCAGCAGAGTGCTGTGCTCAAACTCCTGTATTGGAAGCGACAGGTTTAACCACTTGCCGTCCGCCCATTGTAAAAAAAACGGACGGACGGCACTGCAGCATTGGTGGGTTGCCGTCTCCAGACGGCATTTTTTTTCTGCGGGCGCGCACGGGCAAATGTCAAAGTACAGCAGCGCTGAATACTGAAAAATGGCCTGGATGGGAAGGGGGTTTAACACCGCGGATGTCAACTGGTTAAGAAAGAGAACCCGTCAGCGGTCATGTGTGATAGCAACAAATTTAGGTTAAAAAAATGATAAAAAAGTAACATATAACATTTTAAAAAAGATAAGATAAATAAGAATGTAAAAAAATTTAACAAAATAGACATGATCAACTAAAAAATTAAAACCAACCCTGCCGTCACCGCCACCTGGTTGCCATTCTCCATACAGGGGGGGGGCATTGAGGAACCTGGCCTTGGGGCAGCAGAGTAAGTCCGGCCCTGCTGATTATGCTACAGTATACATTTTGCATTCACTGGGTGGAGGTGAAGGGCTGTCAGGATTCTGTGGCAACTGCATACTTGGAAGTTTGGATCTATCCAGTGGTGGATTATCCCCTGCATTTATTTGCACAATTTTAATTGCTGCACATTGGACTTTGTTATTTCCACTTTGTTCACAAAACAGCAGAATTCGTAAAATGTTCAAGAGCAGCTGTTGTTAAAGTGTTTGAAGACTGGACTGTCAGACAAAAATCTGGGTCTGAAAGTGCAAATTGTGGCCCTCAGCGACTAGTCAATGTTAGGGTAGAACGGAGAGTGGCAAGACTGGTACAAGACAACAGAAGGGCAACAGTGCATCAAATTACTGCAGATCTTAATCAGGGATCCTCTCAAATGATCTCTGAACGCACTGTTCGCCGTACACTGCATCGTATGGGATATGGAAGCCGAAGGCCTGTTTGAAAACCTTTCCCGTCTGCAGTTAACAAGATAAAAAGTCTCCAATTCGCTCTGGGACACAGTCGAGCATTGGACAAAAGTCATGTGGTCCGATGAACCACATTTCCCGTTGCATCATGCAGATAGCAGTGTGAGAATTTGGCAGAAACAGCATGAAAGCATGCGCCCCACATGCATGAGTACAACCCTTCAAGCTGGTGGGGGCAGTGTTATGGTTTGGGGCATGTTTTGGGCCCTTTAATTTGTGTGGAACAACATCTGAATAGCACAACATACCAAAGTATCGTTGCTGATCAAGTTCATCCTATCATGTTGATGGCGTATCCCAATAGAGATGGCTTCTTTCAACAAGACAATGCGCCATGCCACAGTGCTCGCATTGTGCAGGAGTGGTTTCAAGAACATGAGGGAGACTTTACCTTGCTTAGGTGGCCCCCACCAGATCTCAATCCAATTGAGCATTTGTGGGACAAAGTTGAAAGCCATCAGGCAGCTGGTTCCACAACCATCAAATCTCACAGAACTGGACAGTGCTATTCATCACGCATGGTGTCAGATTCTTCGCATTCGCATCACCTTTCAACATATCGTGGAGTCAATGCCAAGAAGAATCGCCGCAGTATTGAAGGCAAAAGGTGGCCCAACGAAGTACTGATGGGGTGGTCATAATAATATGTATATATAACACACCCACTATATGGATTTTAAATGTATCATCAAATTCAGTGGGCAACACAGTGGTGTAGTGGTGAGCGATTCTGGGTCTTGGTTCTCTGGTTCAAATCTCAGCCAGATCACTATCTGCAAGTTCTCCCTGTGTTTACGTCGCTTGGACCTTACATTGTACGCTCCTTAAGTGCAGGGACTGATGTGAATGTGCACTATATAAATAAATACCTGCAATAAAAAAAATAATAGTGGCTAACAGAGTCCCTTTATATTCATATGTTCTGAAGGACATCTAGTATTTTCTTTTTTTTGGGTATTCATCTATCGTTGTCTGGAGAATGTGTGACCCAGTTATGCACCACCCAAACATTGTTTAAAAGACATGCCGAGATGACCAAATATTGCAAGGAAACCGTTCTCCTTTTTGAAAGCCAGGATAAGCCTGGTCAGAGCTTTGACTCCACTATTCCAAGGATGAAGACTGCAAGAGACTCCTATGAAAGTTTCCTGGGAATGCCAAGCAAAAACCAGGATTCCAGCTCAAGGGCTAACATGAAGTTTGATGGATTACTCCCACTGCTAAAGCTTCTTCAGTGTTAGGAATGAGTACAAAATCCTTGAAAGTGAATATACAGTGGTGCTCATAAGTTTACCCTGGCAGAATTTATGATTTCCTGGCCATTTTTTTAGAGAATATGAATGATAACACGAAAACCTCTGTCACTCATGGGTAGTGTTTGGCTGAAGCCATTTATAATCAAATCAACTGTGTGTTTACTCTTTTTCAAATCATAATGACAACAGAAACTACCCAAATGACCCCGATCAAAAGTTTACATACACCAGTTCTTAATACGGTGTGTTGCCCCCTTTAACATCAATGACAGCTTGGTCTTTTGTGGTATATGTGGATGAGGCTCTTTATCTTCTCAGATGGTAAAGCTGCCCATTCTTCACGGCAAAAAGCCTCCAGGTCCTGTAAATTCTTGGGCTGTCTTGCATGAACTGCACGTTTGAGATCTCCCCAGATTGGCTCAATGATATTGAAGTCAGGAGACTGAGATGGCCACTCCAGAACCTTCACTTTATTCTGCTGTAGCCAATGACAGGTCGACTTGGCCTTGTGTTTAGGATCATTGTCATGTTGGAATGTCCAAGTACGTCCCATGCGCAGCTTCCGGGCTGATGCATGTAAATTGTCCTCCAGTATCTTTCCTGTTCTATAACATTTCAACTACCTTTTCCCACAGGTCCTTTGACAATTATTTTGCTTTCCCCATGACTCAGAATCCAGACACGTCAGTGCAGCACTGGATGAAGGATGCAAGGGTCTGTCAGGAGGCCAGAAACCCATTGGCCTTTTATACACACACACACACACACACTGGTTACATGCAAACAGATCACAGGTGAGGATGGTTCCCTTCAATAGCCATTCACACCCCTTTGTGTCAACCTGTGTGCATGTTAACAGGCCAAAATCACCAGGTATGTAAACTTTTGATCAGGGTAATTTGAGTAGTTTCTGCTGTCATTATGATTGGAAAAGAGTAAACACAGTTGATTGATCATAAATGGCTTCAGCCAAACCCTACCCATGAGTGACAGAAAGGTTTTCGTGTTATCATTCATATTCTCTGAAAAATGGCCAGGAAATCATAAATTCTGCCAGGATAAGTAAACTTATGAGCACAACTGTAAATTCAGGGAATGAATTAGAGGAGGGATGATTATGACTATGTAGTGAAAAATGTATAATGGACAATGCAAGGCTTTTACCTTAATTTTTATGAGATTCTATTTGGCACTTTGAGTAAATCATTAATTTGCCTGATATCTTTGTATATTTAAACTTTTCTATGCTGTGTGAACACACGTTAACCTTTCTCCCCTATATACATAGTATTTTGACCTGGATCAAAGCTTGTGACAGTCTGTACCTACTGACCATCATTCAAAGGAACATCACTTTCTGGACTCTGGCCAAGGCCAAAAAAGGGAGTTAATTTATGCTAAAATTAGGTTAGCTTTTTCTCCTATGAACAGAGTGTGTGCATTTTATTGGTTACACTGTATTTGTGTAAAAGTAATATGCCCTCGCCGGGATGTATTATATTACAATATTACTCATCTTACTCACTTAATCATACAAGCTCTTGCATAGATGAGAAATCCTCAGAAAAACCTAATTTGATTGTTTGAGTTTTTAAATAAAGATTTTCATAGCAAGAAGTCTTTGTTCCTGGATATAGCGCACCAAAGATTTGCTGAGTTTCAATAGCCCCAATGCATTAAATGATTGTAGTGTAGAACAGTACACTACTGTGCATCATAGTAAGCTGTTAAAAAAATAGTACATGTAAAAAATGTTGTCTGCTCTGATGCATTAAAATAAATGGCCTGCCTGAACAGGCATACGTTAAAAGCTTAATTCTGGTTGTTAAGGAAATTTAAAAAAAAAATTGCCCTTACATTAGATCCCACTGCAAATGTCAATGGCTTATTTTGCCTCGGGAATAATGAACAAGGTAATATACTTACCTAATTCTTTACTCCCACAGGCTTCCTCCTTTTCATGTGACTGGTGCCAGGTCTCTGACATCATCCCTCTGGAGGATGCCGAGGGCTGATCCATATTGAAGAGCATTGACAGAGAAAGAGGACAAGCTGCTGACAGAACGAGGAATAAGGTAATTATATCCCCCTACTCCTCATCCCCTAGGCAAAACAAGCAGTTACCCTTGCAGTTGGTAAGGGGATCCACTACAAGGGTAAGTATCCCCCCAGAGTTCAGCTTTAACATAACACATCAGAACAGAAAGGTGTGAATGGGTCCTAAATATAATGGTGAGTTTTTATCCTGTCTGGAGTTCACCTTCACATTCTAACATTACAAAAGCAGACAGTGGGAAATCATTATAAATAGTACTATTAAAATAAAACAAAAAGTTTATTCCAAGCAAAGTCGACGCACACAAATGATTCAGTAGTTATTGCCGTAAAAATTAACAATTAAATAAAAAGATGGGATAAATTAAACAAGTCAGGTATAGGAAGAACTCCAGAAAAAAGATTCACAGAAATATGAAAACATCAGCATGCAAAGGCTACAGAGAGGCAAAGACACAAAGGAATATAAGAAGGTGACAGCTTAGTGGATCCATACTGGAATGGACCCATTTCTGGGAGGGGGTGTTAAGGGAACAGCTACGGACATGGCATTAAATCAAATCTTTCTGAAATCTAATACAGTAAGGCAAGTCAGTGAAATAATAACAATGTCGATGGCACTTAAGACACATTTTATATTTACTGCTGGGCCAAGTAGACAATGACCCCAAAAATAACTACAGACACGTAACTTTCCTCCCTTCTTTCCATGGAGGTAAATGCATGCTGTATGTCCAGTTTATTAAAACATGGGCCCGTCTTCTGGATATGGCTG
>NW_017306720.1:176040-198649 GCF_000935625.1 Nanorana parkeri | reverse complement strand
GCTGGTGACTGAATTTTGCATTTGGACACAGAAGTTTGTTCTCCACCTTAACTGCAACGGCTCTTTCAAGTGTCCATTATACCTTAATGGAAACTTGCAAAAGTTGCTTGTTGGCATGAAAAATCAGATGTGCCTACACAATGCACAAATAGCTCCAGCATTCCATAAATGTAAGAATTGCATTTTCATGGTAACATCTATTTCTCACAGGGTGCAACAGACACTTCAAAGACTTGTAAAGGCATAAAGAAACAAAACAAATATTTAAAAAGTTGACTATTAGGCTACGCCATGAGGGCTAAGTTTTTACCCACTTATTGTCAATCTCTTAACAGCAATACACAGCGTGTGCTGCAAATGAAGTAACAAGTGGTTAAAGTAAACCTGCCATGAAAGAAATGCTGCAGCTGCCACTGTTGTCCTGAAAATGCCAGTTGCCTTGGCTGTTAGGATAACCCTCTGGCTTTAACACTAAAGTACAGTATACGGTGGTTGAGTTTCAAATCGATTTTTCATTCATAATTCCTTCAGTGTAAACCCTACTTAACTCACAAGCTCGGGAGGTGTATGCAAATCAGGAACATCATAAGCCCTAACCTGCATACTTATTTTGTGTCAATGACAAAGTAGAGGAATTGTTGCATAACCAATGCAGCCAGATAATGAACATATGCAAAATGAACATATGCAAAACATGGTCAGAAATTGCACCTCCATGTTTCTTTAGCTTAAAAAGCCAGATGTGGCAGAAAGGTAGGAGTTGTATTTCATTCTGCAATTAAGCGATAGGAGCTCTGTGAATGGGGGTTTTATCTTAATTTTCTATGAATAAACCTAAATTAACCAGCCAAGATCAAGATTTGTGTTTGGCTGCGAGAAGTTGGAGCAAATCTCTGACATTGAAGTAGCTGCAGGAATCCTGACAAGGGTATGGTAGTTGCAGTCACAGCCAGTAGGGGGTAGCAGAGCAGCTTTAACAATGACTGACAGCATGCTGCTGGTTCCAAAGGACTAGCAGCATTCTAATAGTATTCAGCAAGTGTTAATAAATGTTGTTACAGAGCCAATGTTACTATTCTTTTCACACAGTTTAAACTACGCCATTTTTCTAAATCCTTGAACACAAAAAATATATATATATATATATTCAAAATGAAAATACATCCCTTCATGTCTTGAATGTTAAGGGTCAGGGTTTTGTCAGCTCAAAGAAACTGTATACTCAAAATGCCCTATGATGGTTAATGCATTCTCCTACAAAACTCACTAAGGACATGTAACATTCACTTATTCATCTGTAAGTCCTAGCTATTTACATGCATTTCAAAGCATTACATTTTATGCGGAAAGTTATTACAGCTGTCTTCACACTTAACTCGGATACAGTATGATTCGTCAATTGTGGCTTCTTCTAAATACTAAGCAGTAGCCACACACTAACAAATATAGCATCTTAATACAACAACTGGTGCTTGACAGATTCAGAGAGGCCTTCAGATATTTCATCTTACATTTTAAACGAGACCTGCGATTTTTAGGACAATTTCATATTTAGATCAACAACAACAAAAAAAAGCCAAACGACAGCGGATCCTTTACGAACATTGAGCATTAATGACGGCCGGAAAAACAGAAATGCAAAAAGAAATCAACATTTAATCATACACATCTGACAGGAACCTTTGCATAGTATGAAAACAAATATGCAATGATAGCCCTGGATTCCCACTCATGAGCACCATGGTGAATATTTTTCATAAGGTAGGTATTTGCTTCATGTTGACCCTTAAACAATCTGTACTGACAAAACATGGGCAATCTATGTACATTTAGAAGGGTCGGTCTGGAGTCCTTGACCCGCCTCCTATTACCATCTTATTACATTTTCTATTAAACTAAGTAACTTGACTCCTCCCACACCGATCTAGACTCATTATATTTCTGGGTTTCTGGGATACACGTACAGCCAGAGGGTGTCTCATGTCAACTTTAGATGGTCTTGGCCTCTAATGTGTGTGTGATGAGCACATGGAGTATTGGCAGCCATTTTCATTAGAATGCATCCCATGACTTGAGTAGACATTATGCAATCAATTGATTTAAGAATAGGCAATGCCCTAGTTCAGCTCACTTCGTGCCTCACTAACATGTCTTTGCCAGACCCCATATTAAAAGGAGATAATCAATTCATCTCACAAAAAAGCTACCTATGGTATGTAAAAATGTCAGCTACACTTTAAACCAAAGTTTACCAAGACCTTAAGTGAACATTATGCAAATAACAATTGTGTGCTGGTACTTCTAGCATCAGATTTTAACAGTATGGTGTAGGAAGGCCAAAGAAAGATGTCTTTTAATAGGTTATCACACTGCTTTCCACCCTATAGAAAATCGAAGTGGTTTGTAACAATAAATACTTACTGTAAGTTAAATACTGTGGATACTTATATAGGTTTAGTACACATTGCAGTAGGAGGCAAATGCTTCCATGTCTGCGTACCTTAGCTGCTGGATGGAATACAGAATTCCCAATAACCTATATGGAAAAATCAGGTATATGCACTCACTGCTATGTTTTCAACTGGCAATGGACACTAATGATGCTTGTTCTTTGAAGCTGTGCTTACTATATAGTGACCGAGGATACCATGAGACCAGTTAAAGCCAACAGCTGTAAATATAGGTTGCTATACTAGATGGAGATAATCTCCTCAGCATCAAGGTGCAAAAAGCCTAAAAGAGACAGTGGTCATGTAATAGTCCATTGCACATCACCAACCAAGAATGCATTGGACATGCTATAAAATTAAAGCATCCATGAATCATACAAGAAAAAAAAAAAAAGGCAAAAGATGCAGAAAGTAGCAGCAGTTAGAAGTTATAGTAGACCATGCAAAAATCTAGTAACAAAATATCTTTAGGAAAACAAGTCAGTGTCTTAGCAGCAGGGAAAAAAAATCAAAGGACATAGAAGTACAATGTCACTGCAGTAGCTGATGTTCTATAGCCAGCAGGACAAATCCCATAAGGCTGGTAACCATTGCTCATAGAAAATGATGGCTTGTTGTCAATGGAAGAAACATTCCCCATCTCCTTAAAATGCTTGCTGGTTCTCCAATGTGACAGGTTTACGAGTTTGACTCTAAAACTTGTCCAATTACATGATGAAGCTTTTCAGCAACTAACAAGGCAACTTTCCAAATAAAGGCAAGCTCTTACTATTGCTCAAATGTTGACTCTTGATTTTTGTCTTTCAATCTTGATATGGACACCTCTCTCATGAAATGTCTACAGGCCTACATCTAGCCTCCTGCACAATTCACAACAGGTAAAATCAAAGCACTTTGAAGGCAAGGAAATTGTTAAGGACCAGGATAAAAAAAAAAAAAAGTGAGGCCATTCAGCAATTTACAAAAATTCCCTTTTGTCCAGTGAAAAACAAACAAACATAGAACCCCCTTTTGACCAACTCAAGCCCTTTAAGAAATTTTTTTAGTAACTGAAGTTATGACTTGGATCATCTGGCGCTTGTCTGACTCAAAGACAAAAAATTGCACTATCAGCATCATATGTAGTAACATATAATGAAGCAAATACTGACCTTTACCTACTTGCCGAACATAAGTGAATTTTTTCTTTAACCAAGATCAGCTTCTGCAAGTACTCAAGTACTACCTAATTACTCACGTACAGAAATACTGGTGGTTTAAGATTCCCAGACATTTCTCCTAGGCACTTGTTTGCGTATTATTTTAGCCAAACACTAAAAATGTATAAATTGACCAATTATTACTTATAAAAAGAAAATACAGATGTTGCATAGTAACTAACTTTGGCACTACTTCCCTTGACGTGATGCTGTGTGGAGCCTGAAAAAAAATGCATGCAAATTACTTTTCTTTAGTAAATACACAGGACACCCCCTGTGTATAATGTTAAGAGCACTTGAGTTACATTTAAGAGTCCATGTTATTAACAATAGGGCCATCAATGTGTGGAAGAAGGTAGGTAGGTCTTGAAATGGCATGGCACGAGTCATAAGAAATGTCTTTACTTCCCCACCTTCCTTAGCCCTTTCCTTATATTTGAACAGACATGAGACAAGACATTTTCATGTCTTCCCTACCACAGGCCACAGCAGTATACAGCTGTGGCAGGGAAGAGGTTGAACAACGTGGTGGCAGAATAGCTGTCCTCAGCTTTAGGTAACAGATGTCCCTGATCCAGACACAGAGACAGAAAGAGGAATATAAAGAGCCAGCAAAGAGAAAGAAAAGCTCTGACACTGGCATGAGTTATTCAAGTATCAAGAAAAGGCCAGAAAACAGGAGCGGAAGTCCTCAGAGGAGAGAGCAGACATATAAAGTAAAGTAATTCCCACAATGCAGTCGTAACCCCTGAAAACACAAGGGGTTGTAAAGGCCACGGACAGAAATCAGTTTTATTTGTTTCTTCCAGGAAGAAAAATCCACATTACGGGGGCTCCATTTCATTTTTTGTTTTCTCAGTACTTTCATTTCCACAGCAAGTAGACAATATATGAAGCTCTGATTTCTGTTCTCTTCACAGGAAGCCACTGGTATTACCCATGTTCCTCTCAGCAATGTGTGAGCAGAGCTGGAGTGGTCCTTGCAAAATTGTTAAGTTGGTTAAGAGGAAAAAGGGCGAGAAAGAGGAAGGTCTTGATTGGATGTTAGCGGTTGCCTTTCATGGCGTCTTTTGCAGCCAGGATAAGAGGTGTGAGGCTGGACAGTGGCTTGGCAAGTTTCAAGAATGGGTGCTTTAACAACAAAGGGAATAATAAAAAAAGTGAATTGTTTAAAATTTTCTTCTTGCCTACAGACAAAGAATAGCACAGAACTGTTCATTTCAGATATACTTTTAGAAAAATAGAATAGTACTTCTGAACAGGATGGTACAATAAACACAGGTTTAGATAATGCTATCAATTAGCAGGTGGGCCCATTTTTCAGAGTGCCAAATCCAGGACAGAATATTGGCCACTCTACCATTGCATATAAACGTGTTAAAGTTTTAGGGCCGGCTGACACCATTTACCGCGCTGGAACGCACTGTACTTAACTCCCCCCTGCGTTTTGGGGCAGGAGGGGGCGTGGCAGTGCAGTTAAGTTAATGACCCCCCACCCCCTCCTCCGCAGTGCAATCACAAAAAACAGCGCAATCAGTATTTTTTTGCAATTGCACCGGACCGGAACGCAGGCATTGTTGTGCCACACGTTCCGGTGCGGGTGATCGTACTGCGGGCGGGATTGGGTGGTGAATGGAGTGTGGCTGCAGGGCCATTGACTTCAATGCACCGCCATGTCCCCTCCCGCCCCAGAATGCGTGGAGGGGGGGGGTTTAGCATGCGATACAGTGCATTCCAGCAGCTAACCGCACTGGAGCACATTTTAATTGGTATGAACAAGCCCTTTGTGCTTGTATTTTGTGATTTCAACAGCTTTATTATTAAAATAAAATTTTCCCTTTAATCAAAGCAGAGTTACTTCTTGCTGTCCTCTATACAAGCAGATGGTGTGCTCACCTGTAGGAGCTCTCTAGCTGAGCCTCTCTTCTCCACATCCATCTCCAAAGAGCGGTTCAGAAAGTCTCGGAAGATTGGAGACAGCTTTTCAGGATTCTGCAGCTCTGGGGTGCCATTAGTGGCAATCAAATACAAAGCCTAAGTGGAGAAACAAAACTCTGTAAGGCATGCTGCCAACGACTATTTCCTAACTTTGTCATTATATTACTTAATGAGACGTAAGTTGAACTGCCAGGATAACAAATTGTCTCAGCAAGACACAATTTTATAAAAATAAATAATCATCTCGGTAGGATATGAGGCCACAAGCAGTGAAATATCAACGGTGGAAGTCTTCCACTAATTCTAGGTAGATATAGTGAGGTTGATTTACGGTCCATTCACACCAATTGCGGTGTGTTCTAGAGCGGTAGCTGCTGGAACGCACAGCAATTGCTCACTAAACTCCCTCCTTCGTTCTTTCCTTCCGGGATGGGGCGTGGCGGTGCATTGAAGTCAATGGCACCGCTTCCACCCAACCACCCCCCCCCCCCCCGCCCACAGGGTGATCGGACGTGTGGCAAAACATTGCCTGCGTTCCGTTCCACTGCGAACACAAACAAATGCTGCATGCTCTATATTTTGCGCTCGCAGTGGAACAGAACTCAAGCAATGTTTACCTACGCGTCCGGTCGCACTGCAGGCGCAGGGCACGTGGCTGTGGTGCCATTGACTTCAATGCACTGCCACGCCCCCTCCCGCCCCAGAACGAAGGGGGAAGTTTAGTTTGCGATGACCGAATAGTTCAAGCACGACCTTAAGGGCGGATTCCGCACGTTCCGGCTATGGTAATAGCCGCAACCGTGTGGAATCCGCACGTATGTTAACGCTTGCACGGTTTTCCGTGTGAAAAAATGCACAGAAAATGCTACCGCTGTGTGTGAATGGAGCCTAAGATGGAGGACGAGCAGTGTATGAGCTACTCCTACTGAATCACATTACAGCCGAGTAAATGTCTCTCTTTCAATTCTATTTGATCCCCACAGCTCAGGCGATGCTTTCACAAACTTCAGAAACATTTAAATCTAATCATGAGATTTTAGTTGGGTAGTTGTAGTAGGATATATTAGTTGGGCATATGTTCTTAGCTTGTATAACCATTGCTCCTTTATTGTATCCATTTAAAAAAAGCAAACTGTCTGTCCATTATCCATAAAGTCTCAATAAGTATCACATCAACTATTTTATACAGAAACTAAGATAAAGGCAGGCAAGTTGGAGTCTACAATTGTTTTGAATCTAGCAGTGCATTGTCAAGACTCAAGGACTAAACAGCAATTGGTGCAAAATGTACACAGAGGATGAGACAGGGAGGTAGGAGCTGTACTCAATGTACAATAGCATGAGTATGATACTTATTGAGCTTTTATTCATTATGTACAAACACAATGGACTTTAAAATTGATTCAGTAACGCAGTCATCTTCGGGTGATGAAATTGCTCTTATTTTTTCTATGTAACTTTGTAACTGTTTACTTGTTAAATTTTATCTAGGCAACTGAATCCTGTGAAGATTGTGCATCCCCCAATATGTGTTGGTGTACCTATTGGCACACTTTGTCAACTTTTTAAAATACTGTATTAAACTGGAATCTGTTTACAGTGAATGCTCTGAACAGAAAAATGATCCAGTAAAGGAATAATATTGTACATACAAGCAAAGGATGTGTACTATGCCATCTTGTGAACCAAGCTAATCTGACACGCTGTACAATACTGGCAATGCAACACAGAGAGATTACCACAATGAGGAGAGAGCAAAGTGATAACCTGATCATTATAGTGATGCTCTTCATTGCAATAGGTCCATACTGTACTGAGGACAGCATGGCAGAATATATCTTGAGCACAAGCTCCCTGCCCCTAAAATTCTAAAACCTGCACGGAGGTTGGTGACCAAGCTGTAGAGAAGGGGTGGGCAAACTCCGGCCCTCCAGCTGTGGTGCAACTACAAATTCCATTAGGCACTGCAAAACTGACAGACACGACTCCCACAGGTAGAGACATGGCGGATTTGTAGTTTCACCACAGCTGGAGGTTTGCCTACCCCTACTGTAGACCTTTGCCAGACAGGATAAATAAGGAACAGAATTAGAAATCTTTTTGCAAATATAACAGTTCAAACTTTCAAATTATGCAGCGCCCGCAACATATAACGTGTTAATATCATAAACCATGAAATCCCCCAGGGGCGGGCCTAACTACAGGCCATACCGAACACAGGACTCCGTTCCTAGGCTGTGTGTATTGGTCGAACAAAATTTTAAATGTCCGTGATTGTTCGTTTTAAACTTGATTTTTAATAAAGCCTCTGTGTTGAAAAACATTACACAATGAAAGGCTTCTTTCTTCCATAAACGTGGAGACACATCCTTTATTGAAGACCATAGCGAGACTGTGGATCGATGCTGCGGTCCTGAGAGCTTCTGTCTGAGCGTTTCCGGCTGCTTACCACAACAACTACCTCACGGTGAGTGCACCTTTTGAGGGGATATATGTGGTATTAACCCCTATCCCCAACATAGTTCACGGAACTTCTTTTGAACACCTTTTTTTAAATATTTTTTCGAATACTTTTTGAACAGTCCTCTTTGGATTTGACACATCACATCATTCAACAATTATACGGTGGTTGTCACTAACAATTGGTTCACATACCCTGTGGGATCAATGATCCAGGGCCAATGATGATTTCATTCATGTGTGCATTATACGATTATAGTTTATACATTTGAGTCACATATATTTATTTGATTTCATGGTTTATGATATTAACACGTTATATGTTGCGGGCGCTGCATAATTTGAAAGTTTAATATTTTGACCTAACGGTCGTTTTGCTGCAGCCTTCAAATTAAATTTGCACTTTTAGCACTTATACATCTTTATAGATCCAGCGCAGAATCATTAAAATCTATATAAATATAACAGTTCGTATTTGTGTCTTTTAATTGTGTAGTTAGCAGATTTCATGGATTTCAGGTTAAGGAAATAAGCAAAAGACAAATTCATGCACCCCACAATATGGCCACGGATAACTTACTCTTAGAGGGTTCTCATTGAGGTAAGGTGGTTCTCCTTCCACCATTTCAATAGCCATGATACCAAGGGACCAGATGTCGACTTTAGGTCCATATGCTTTCCTGGTAACCACCTCTGGTGCCATCCAATATGGTGTTCCCACCATAGTGCTGCGCTTGGTTTGGTCTGGGGTAATCTGAGCACAGAAGCCAAAGTCAGCTAAAAGAAAAAAAGAAAAGCAGTGAGTATAATTGTTGCATAGTGAATAGGTTTATGGAGCAAAATCAGAGGGGAAAGGTAATTGCATGTATACGCCAAGTGAATTGTATTAAGACTTATCTAAATGATGCTAATTTAAGCCTATTTGCTAGAAAACAAATCTATGTGAAAATGACAGAGTGACCAACTATAGTTTGTAAATATCACTGGCCTATCATTTTTCTATATATATATATATATTTCTACTGACACTGCCTCCTCTACTAGAATCCTCAAAGTAATACATACAAGACTCAGACTCTGACAAGAGTAGACCTCTCCACGGTACTGCATAGCACTAAACATCTGATGGGGGATTGAATCCAGCTGGATGGAGGTATGAACACATCTAACCCGTTGACTATCAGTATTATCATCTAGACAGGATGCCGCACTGGCGCATCATGCATTGCTTTATATCTGATAAATATATTTTCTGTCTAGAAATCTAGACAAGTCCATAAATGCAAAATAATGTTAAAAATATGAATGTGGATATTATTAACACTGCAATACAATATAACTATGCCTTATATGTGAAAAAGAAGAAACTAACTCAGCTTGACAGAGCCATCCATTCCCAAAAGAACATTATCACTCTTGATGTCCCTATGAATGACCTGGTTGGCATGTAAGAACTCCAGCGCTTGCAAACACTAAAATCAAAACAGAAAAAAAAATGTATTAAGAAAAAATACTATAACCACTGAATACAGGATAACGTGAATAGTCACACATGATGTAAACATCTCTAGCCAAAATCTTTATGTGCTCAGGATCTGTTCCTATTGACATAGGCAAGGCCTAGAGAACAACATTTTAAACATTCACAATAGTGTTTTTAATAGGATAAAACATGGGCAAAAGTGCTGCAAAGATCCACAAATTTTACTAAATTTTTAAAAAGGTAGCAACAGCGCGGAAATACCTGAAGGCCCTATTTTAGTCTAAGAATTTAAGAATAAATGTGAAGATTCTTGAGTTAGTCAAACAGTGAGTGTTTCTCAGCCCTAAAATACAGCTTGTCACTTTCTTTTTATACACATACTGGATGCAGCACTCACCTCTCTACATACAGCAGCTATTTGTGCTTCATCCATGCAGGTCTCTGTTACCACATCTGTGAGAGAACCACCAGCCAGATATTCCATAACAACAAACAGCTCGTCTCCAACTAGAAAACTGCAAAAGAAAATTGTCACAGAGAGCAAGGTGCATGCAAGTCTTTTCATATGCTGTATACCTAAACATATCTCCAAATGCATTTTCCTGTGACTGTTTCACTAGATCACTTTGCGGCTACACACACACACACACACACACACACACACTTTAAAATGTGCATTTTAATTGCAGAACTCTGGTAAATGCAATTTGTACTAAAAATGTTCCTTCCTACAGTAAAACTGTTGCATTTACCAAACAGATTTCTCTTGTCATTAAAAATGCATTTAAGTATAAAGAATGTTGGATGTACATTATTATATTCCCAATCACTGTACATAAGACCCCACGGTGATTAGCAAGCATGTAAATGTATACTGTCTTCATACCTGTCCAGGAAGTTTACAATATTTGGGTTCTTCAGCTCTTTCATAACAAGAATCTCATTTATGATAAGCTCTTTCTTGGGCTGTTTCTGCAGATTAATCTGTTTAATTGCAACCTGTAATAAGAAGAAAGTATGAATAATGCTAGATATTTATAGTGTGAGACATATCAAACTTGCCCACAACTTTTCTAGCATAAAATGTGCAAGTAAAACTGCCAAGTGGTTGTTCTAATTACCAAATTTGGTATTTCACAAAACAAAAAAAAGAGAAAAAAAAAAAAAAAGGAGCAGATAAGAATTTTTACTGTTCGTTCTGCAGTCAGCAAGGGGAATGTAATGCAATCCATAATTTAAACTGTAAATGTAACCCACAAAATATTTTTGTCATTCGAATGTGTGAGTCATTTTTGTACAACGATATTTTAGTGAATACCATTTATTGAATAAGGAAGTGAAATCAGTAATGATCATCTGCATAGCCCAGTAACCTTTGGTACTGATAATACATCCCATTTCCATGGCTTAGGACAATAGTATAATTACCCATTAACCAAAACAGACTTTTATAATAATGAAGAGGAAATGTGAGCCTTACCTCCTGTCCAGTGGCTACATCAATAGCAGTAAAGACAGTCCCCGAGGCACTGTGAAAAGAATCCAGAATCATTAGATGGAGCCAGACATGAACTACTAGTGTATTAAAAAGACTAAATGATGGGAAGATCATTTTCCCTACAAAACACTTAAAGCAGCACGAGACAAACACCAATGTTAAATAGGCAAAAGTACTGTTGTGATCATTAGCACAGTGCTAATCTGTTTGCTCTGGGAAATGCTGCACACATAAGACTTGTATAAGCACTGCTTATCTATATTTAAAACTGTACAAATGTAGTAAAAGAATGCATATGCAATACATATAGCACAATAGAAATATTACCTAGGGTCTATAGAGCAAATAGTTTGCAGTACTTACTCATGTACAGCTTAACATGTGACATCTAATAGTAAAAGCGTCAATGGGCTTTTGTTCAATTCAGAACTTATTTTCCCATACAAGTCTATGACAATGTTAAAGTAGTTGAAGCAGGAAAAATACAGGTCAGCCTGCAACAAATTCTGAATGATCTCATGAAGTGTCAAAACAGATTTAAAAAGCACACTGCAGTTGCTCATCGAAAGTTCGAAGCCACTGGCTCTATGGCTGCTTAAAGTGACACTAATCTTTAAATCTTAAATACATTCAAGTACCTTAAAAGAGAACTATGGGGTACGTGTTTTTCCCCATAGTTCTGTTAAGGGTCACGGGAGGACATATACTAGCGTCCTCCCGTGACCCAAAGCTCAGTATATGAGCTGCAGCTCACATGCAACAATGCTGTCGAGATCCACCCAGCTGCGTGAGTGACAGTTTGCGCTGCCCTAGATGGCTGCGTGAGTGGGCCCTAGATGGACCTTGGGTAATAGTTCTATTGTGCTATATGCAGAGCCAGCTGTACCCACCCCTCCTCCAGTCAGCGCTGACTGACAGTCACGGCTCTCTGCAGGGAGATGATTGAGAAGTGAGCGAGCAACAGTATGTGTTCGCCCACTTCCCGATCTATTGAGCCGACGTGTGACAGTTTCATTGTCGCATGTCGGCTCGAACTACAAGTTCCCCCTATTTGTGTATCACTCGGCTGTAGATCCTCTCTGAATTTTTGCTGACACTGTCCTTCCTTCTGGAGGGTGGCTACTTTTGTTCCCCACGGTCCCTGTGTGTTGTAAAGCAGCCACCACTCCAAGCTCACTCCTGTGATGGACTACAATCTCACATTCAGTTTACCGATTCGTATTGGATTGTAGTCCATCACAGGAGTGATAAATGGTTATAAATATGCAGCGCTATGGGTCTAATAAATAACTTATTCAATATATCTAGTTAAAAAATATTGGTTGAATTAATATCCTCAAACCCCATATAAAACACACTTAATCAAAATTGTGCCATTTGAGGAGGTGTTGATGTGTGTCACAAACACGAGTTTCTGGAAATAATTATCAAACAGTCCTGTGGATTCCTTTATACACACGGTGGATAGAACAGTGGATATTTTCACATATATGATTTTGGACTGATCACTTTGGATATATTATAAGGTTTATGGACTTTTAGAAATCTACATCCATTTTTCTATGAGGATTTTTTGCACTTATATCTTAATATTCGATCTTTATATATATCAATGCACTATTTTGCGCTTTGTGCACAATTCCTTTAATTGGAGGCATTCATATGGTGTTTGAGGATATTTATTCAACCAATAATTTTAAACTAGATATATTGAATAAGTTATTTATTGGACCCATAGCACTGCATATTTATAACCATTTATCATCTGGACCCTGGTGTCTATAGTGCAGCAGCTGTAAAATCATTAGTTTTCTAAAGTTCACCCACAAGCGCAGATTTGACAACAATTTTCATCACAGGAGTGAGCTTGGAGTGGTGGCTACTTTACAACACACACAGGAACCATGGGGAACAAAAGTAGCCCCCCTCCAGAAGGAAGGACAGTGTCAGCACCAATTCAGAGATGATTTGAGGATATACAGCCGAGTGATACACAAATAAGATACATTTGTTAATAGTTAAGGAACTTGAATTCATTTTTAAGATTTAAATCCTGAGTTTAGGGTTACTTTAAGTTTCTGTTTATTGTGTTTCATTTTTATTCCCTTAAGAGCCATAGCTTTTCAGGGAAGCGGAAATTTAATATAAAAAGGTCATTCTACTCTTGGATTAGTTAACATGTTACTCACAAAGTACATCCCTACTCTACAACTAGGTGCAGACTGACAAAACTTGCATAAAAAGTTTACATTCTGTAACCCTTTACATAAACAGGTTTGTACGTCAGGTTTGCTCAGCTGCCGATAAAAACCATATGCACACACACAAAAAAAAAAAAGAATTCTGCTGTAGCTGCACAACTGACATGGTTGTACTGTATGTGAACCCATGTACCAATACTACTTGCTCTGCATGTGTGCACTTGAGAATAGCTTATTGAAGCAAAGGGAACAGGAAAGCAGAAACTTACAGCAAATGAGATTTGTAACTGTGTAATTACAGAACTAAAGAGGTTTACATAACCCAGAGATGATCTGAACATAGAAATGAAGTGTGGTCTGTAATAATAAAGAGCTACATCATGAAATCTTCTACAAGATATAACAATCTTAAAACGAAACAAAACAGAACACCCTTTTACACAAGCTAGCCCAAATAGGATTTTGAAAATAACAATGGGACTTCAGAAGTAAAAAGCATGGTTCACATACAACAACTTTTATTATATTGAACACATTACCATTCATTTAAAATTAACAAGTGAAGCTTACCCTTGCCCTATCTTTTCAAATCGGGTGTACTTCTTCTTAGGATCTCCTATGCTCACTATAGTTCCTGTAGAGAAATATATTACACTTGTTAAAAGATACTGCTTGGCTTCTCGCTGTGGCTGAGATTACAGACTTCGCATTAGAACAGAAAATATATTCAGTAGTGCTAGACAAATTCCTGAAGCACAGGAGCCACAATGAGCTGCTCCTGTACGTATGCAGATCTGTATCTGCCTCATATTTAAAATATATAGCCTCATAATACAAGAAAGAAAGAACCAGAATTACATTTGTTTGTTGTGGCATTGTGCACTTTTACGTATTCACATTATGTGTGGAAGGTGATAAGCTAAAGGTAAAACATTTTTGTCATTTAAAATGAAGTGTATATATAGCAATACATTAGTTTTGGATAGAGAAGGGTTACAATTTCCCTCTATCTCTGGGTCAGGAAGTAAACAGGAAGTTAGAGGAAATCACCCATAGTGAGGAGAACCCCCATTTTAGACAGTTGTCCCTGGAACAATGAGACAGAGGGGAGGAAATCTAAGAAAAGGATTTTAAAGTAAAAAACTCCTAAATTTCTTAATTGTTTAAGGGATAAAGGAAATCCATGGACACGTGAGACATTTAAAAGCAGTCCAACTGAGGGGTAGTTAGCGCAGCAAAGAGCACGCCAAGAGGTACACAAAAAAGCCATCGAAGAAAAGCGGACGACTTAAAGATCAAAGGGCGGCATAAAAGGACCCTATGTCCCAAAAAGGCATTCGCTGAGCCCTGAACATGCACCTGGTAGAACTTAGAGAATGTGTGAACACAGGACCAGATGGCAGAATTGTAAACCTGGGGAACAGATGCCTGACGCTGAAAAGCCAAAGAGGCACTTACTGGCCTAGTAGAGTGCACACCAAAAGAAAAAGTGGAACATTTTCCTTTAACCTGTAGGGTCAAATTATAACAGGGGTGTGGAATTCCTATTGCCCGACACATGCAGTTTCGGGCGCCGGGCGAGTAGTTTTTAAGTACATTTAGCCCGGCTCCGGACAAGCAGAGCTGAATGTACATTGTGGAGCCGCCAACACTCGTTTACTACAAGTGGCCTGATCAGACCACTTGTATTAATTTGAGCAGCGGCGATAGTTTCTGCCCGCCCCCCCCGCCGTAGTTTTCGGGGTCGTCCGCTCTCCCGGGGGACCCCAAAAAACTAAGGCACAATGGCTCAGCTATAGAGCCCGTAGAGCAGACGAAAAACGTCTGCTCTACGGGCTCTCCGTGTGTTCTCAGAGACCGTAAGCGCCACCTGTCTCGGCTGCCAGGAACTACACAGAACTTCTGTTCTGTGTTGGAGGGCAGGTTCCATAAAGAGAACCTGTCACCTCCAAACTATCACATAAGGGATTTTAATCTCCTATGTAATAGGAAGAACATTAAGGGGAAAAAGTAAATAAATAAAAAGTTAAAGAAAAGTTAAAAAAAATATATAAATATAAAATATAAAGACCTAAAAAATGACAAAGTAAAAAATAAAAATGACAAAGTAAAAAAAAATAAAACCCTGCTGCCCCCACCATCTGCATGCAAATAAACGCATGCGTAGGACATTCTGCATGTGCTTTGAGATTGCAGCCGCCATTCCATGGTGGTAGCCAGAATTCTCTTACACACACACAATGTGCATTAAAGGGTAAGTTCATTTCCCCAGGTAATATGGGAAAATAAAAAATTACCCGATGAAATCTGGCCCTGTCTCTCCCAAACCGCCACCCCCCTGGCTATACTTACCTTTCGGCGAACAATCCCTCCCCTCCGCCAGTATGGGTGTACTATCTGTCCCCCGTACTGCTGTCCAGTGCAGTCCTCCCCTATGCATTTTAAATTTCGCTTGCAAATTGCAAGCACTCATTGGTCAACGTGGTCAGATGACTGAGCTGACCAGTGAGAAGCGCTATTTAGCACAGTTAAATATGTTTTGATTAGGGGTTCACCGATACTAGTATCAGTGCCGATGCCGAGTATTTGGGCGAGTACTCATACTCACCCAAATGCTTCGATACCTTCCCTAATATTGGAACTTACGGCCAGATGAAAATTTCCTCACTGGCAGTGCCGTAGGGGAACATGGAGCCAGCTTCCCCGTGCAATCAGGAAGCTGTGCGGCAAGTAATGACCCGCCTCCTGGTTTTCTGAATGGCCCGGGAAGCCGGCTCCTTGCTGATTGGCTGGAAAGCCGGCTTCCTGGCCAATCAGCATCGAGCCAGTTTCCCGGTCAATTAGGTCATTACTCGCCACCCGGCTTCCTGATTAACCGGGAAGCAGGTTTCCCGGCCAATCGCAATCAAGCAGGCCAAACAACATGGAGCCGGATTCCGTGGCAATCAGGAACCTGGGCGGGATGTCATTACCCGCTGCCCGGCTTCCTGATTACCAGGGAAGCCTGCTCCATGCCAGCGGAAGGACCGGTATTAGAATTCAGTGTCGGCGGGATCCGAAATAAAAAAAATTAAAAAAGAAAAATCGGTACGCGTACTCGATACCGAAAAACCGGTATTGGTGCATCCTTAGTTTTGATTAAAACGATTTTTTGTATTGGGACAAGTAGATTGTCATAAAGGACAAGTAGATTTGGCCCCCGCTTTATCCCTTGGACAAGTAGTTTTTTTTTACATTTCCACACCCCTGTATAACCTAAGCAATCTACAGATGGTGGAATAAGAGGTGGGAAGTCCCATTTGGGGACCTTTAGGGATGATGAAGAGAGTGCCTGTCTAACTAAAGAAAGAGGTAGCTCAGAAATGCACATGAACAACTCTAACCTCAAACAGGCAATGAAAGGAGGTCTCCTTAGGACGTCTGGGAGCAAGACAGAGAGGGAAGAACAAAGTACTGGTAGAAGGAAGAACTCACCTTGGGGAGCAAGGAGGTCTCAGGCCCCAAGATAACCTTATCCTTATGTAGAATAAGGAAAGGTTCCTTACAAGATAAGTTTGCCATCGCAGGTCCCCGATTGGCTCAAAACGTTGTCTTTGGGGGGCCCAACAGAGCCATGTTGAGATTCCACATAGGCACAGGTGTGTTCACAGGAGGAACTATAGAAGTGACACCCTGCACAAAGGCTTTCATCAAGGAATGAGAAGCAAGCAGCCTCTGAAAGAGAATTGCCAAGGCCAAACCTGACCCCCTGATGGTGCTCAAGTCCGGATAATGATCCAGATCGGATCGGAGACAAGCCAGAATATATCCCATGGAGTACTTCCTGGAATGACATCTCCTTGTCTTGCACCATGCAAAATGCACTTTCCATGTGCAATGGTACAGCTTTGAAAGAGGTCATTTTCACTAGATTTTAGGTGCATAGGGATAATAGTCAGATAGGCCCCTATCCCACAGGATCTGGGCTTCAACAGCTATAAAATGCCAGCAACTGTGAAGCAGGATGGCAAACTAGTAATTAAGACAGGTCGTCCAGGCGATCTTGGAAAGCCCAAAGAGTCTGCCAGGAATCTAACAAGCTTCCTGAAGCTGCCCGATGCTTGTTGGGAGATGAGGGGGGAACTTGTAAATCAGTGAAGACTAAACAGATCCCATGGTGTCACCAGAGGATCCACGGCTACCGCCAGAGGATCCTTGCATCTAAAAGACAAACTGGACCAGTTTGTTGTTGAACTTGGATAACAGGGGATCCACATCTAGCAATCAGCAACTACAGAGGCCCCAAAACATATTGGGTGAAGAGGCCATTTTCCAGTGTTCAAAAGAGTCTGCCTGCCAATTGTTCATGCTGGGAATGTGCACAGTGGACAGCAACAGGGAACATAGAATTCTGCCTACTTCAGAACCTGATCGGCTTCTGTTTGTGCTGCCAGACGTCTGGCTTCTCTTTGATGGTTGATGTAGGCAATCACTGTGGTGTTGTCTGACTGGATTCAGGAAGACCAGCAAGGAAGGCGCAATCGGATCGCTCAAAGCTCCAGTATGTTGATCGGCGGACCAAGTCAAGCAGGCATGTCGTCACAAGGATCTTTCAAACCAATGTAAGCAAGGACCTCCCCAACTCCAAGGCTGGATTCATGAGCCACCAGTTCAAAGACAATCTGGTTATGGGGGGGGAAGAGGTGCACAGGCAGATTGAAAGACTGCACTTTCATCTCCCACATGAAGCCAGAATGTTGAGTTGCAATTGAGTGCATTTGACTGCCTCAAAAAGGAGGCTACTATCAATCCATGGATTTTCATACAGAAGCAGAGAGATTTTGGATCATAGAGTCCAAACATGGGAGCAGAGAGTCGTGAGTTTGTCTAGAGGAAAAAAAACAAATAAACCTGGATTGGGCTGTATCTAGAAGGAGGTCCAAATACATACCCCAGATAATAAGTTCCAGCACTGATTTCTAAAAACTGAGGATCCAGCTGACTGGATGGAGAGAGCGAACGGTGCATTGGACTTAGCTAAATCCCGAATGAGCAGACTGTCCTCTCAACAAAAGGTTGGAAAAGGAATGCCCTGAGAACTATGCAGTGCAAATACCTTGGTGCATACTCAAGGAGTAGTGGACAACCGGAAGGGAAGAGAAAATACTGGTAGTGTTTCGTGCCCACAGCAAAATGCAAAAAGTACTAGTGAGTAGGGAAAATGGGGGCATGAAGGTAAGCATCCTTGAGGTCCACAAAGATCCAAAATTCTCAAGGCTGAATGCAGGCAATGACTGACCAGAATGGGGTGTATGCCCCCCAGTTGCCTTGAGAACAATTAACAAGTTTGAGTAAAGCAGCCTGAAACCTTTTCCCATCTGGCATAAGGTTGATGACACATTAAGAAAGACATTGTGCAGATTTGATAAGATGTGGGGTGGAAGTAGAGATTGAGACTCTAAACGTGCAGACTCTGGACACCATGTCCCTTACCCAAGCATCTGAGATGTGCGAGTCCATGTGGTTGCAAAGGTCAGCAGACACCCCTGCTTTTAGAAGTGAAGTGCTTTCAAGAAGTAAATCCAGCAAGCCCCTCATTGTGAGGAGGGCTTGCTGATGGACTTGCAATGCAATTAGTTTCCAGGCCAAGCCTGGACTTGACAGCCTGGGAGGAACAAAAGGAGGTTCTCAGTCTAAAAGGATGGGGGACCTCCCAGAATGGGGTTTCTGCCTCTTTTTCTGGGACCGTAAATGTACTCTTTCCACCACTGAGCTCCTTAATAAAAGGTGCCAAGGGAGGCTCCAAAGAGAAGTTCACCCTAAAAAGAAAAAGTGCAGGCATTTCGTACACTGTCGTTTTGCAGACCAGCATTTTATGGTCCTCGTTTTGTAAAATGGTGATTTTTTTTTTGTGGGTTGTAGACTCTTAAGGGAACCCAGACTGGTGATTTTTTTTAAAATTCAGACGCAGGTTGCTCTAGCATTGGATGTGTATAAAATGCGTAAATAAGCACCAAAAGAGTCTTTGAGCTCTTTAAAAAAGGAGAGGATTATACTCCTCAGCATCCCTAGCAGAATGCACAGACGTGGCCATGGCTGCATCAGACACACTCTTGACTTCGCAGTAAAACAAGAAACTCACTAATAGAAAAATATCTTTAGAAAAAGAAAAAAGTGAAATGTTGATGCTTTTCTCCAGAGAAGAAAAGACGTCCATTTTCCTAGGACACCAGCACAAAACTGATGCAAATTTAAAGTAGGAGAGGTCATCTTGTCTGACCCTTTTTGTGTACCAGTGTCCAATTCTCCTGTAAGCTGCAATATAACCCAATTGTCTGTGCATATGCAGTCTCCATTAATGAGCAGTTGAGAAAAAAAAAAAAAAAAAGTTTTGCCTAGCGATACACTTTAATGTTTTAAAAACCTTTGCTACCATTCTGCTTTGTACTTTATACTATGCATGACATACACCTGACAATTAACACTTTGCTGCAAGTGACATACTCTGGACAACTCCACTGTGCTAGAAGTTAGATACTCCAAACTTCACAATTCTGTATAATGTACACTACACATTTCAAGCTCCACTCTGAATACTGTGTAATACATGCTATACATATAAACATGGTTAATTGTCACATAGAGGTTATTCTACGTTTTTTGTAAAACTGTGCACCCCTTCAATTTGAGTTATTAAAATAAATACAACACAAAGTATGTTCCTCAATGAAAATACACTACAGCTGTTCTTTAAACAGAAAATCACCATGATTTAATTAGCAGAAAAATGCCCTGTTTATTTGGGCAAAGCCATGCATGTATCTGTGCCTCCCACTGCTAGCAAATTCTTCTTCAGTGATACCACCTCCCTGAAATCGGTATGCATCCGAAGCTTCTTGAAATAATTCACATTTGTATACAGCACAAAGATTTAACACTCTCTCCTAAAATATAATTAAGAGAAACATATGTTGCTTACGTAGTCTTTCCATGATCTCTTCATCACTCATTTTCGTTTTCTTTTTCAGTCTGTCTGCACCCTTTGCTGTACTGTCTGCATCACCAGCAGGGGGAGGTATTGGGTCGATTACAGATCGGGTGTATATCTTTTAGTAGGAAAAACATGAAAAATTTAGGTCATAATTAATTTACACATTTCTCAAGTTGTCAAAAGGCATAAAATAATGACGAATTAGAGGGAGTTTGTCAGAGGGCTTCCAGCATATCCCAACTTGTCTAGAGGGTCTCACACTGGTTACGGACACTATAGAAAATACAGCAGAAAGACAGAGAATCCCTCATTCGGTCATTGTAGTGGCTATAGTGAGCTGATGGTAAACTGAAGATGAGTTCCTTTCAGAATACATGAAAATCCTTAAGCAGTTTACGAAACCAGTGGCTAATTAAAATCACCAAGCATTTAAAAATATACGTTTGTTTGGGATTAGCCTTTTTAAATTTTTTTTTAACTGCTTTGTACTTTGAACCTGTGGTCAGGCTGCAGTCAGGCTTTTTAAAGAAACCTTTACAGACCTCTGTAGCTGTAGATACTGTGGAGAAATGCATCTTCAAAAGTTCACAAAAGAGGCTCTGAAATCACATATCCTCTTTAAAACACTTCCTCCCACAGCAGGAACTTGGCAGCCTGCCAGTCTTCAAATGTAAACAAAAACCAGGTACTTTAAGGCTCATGTTAACAGTTCTTATTTTCCAATATCCAACATGGGTTTGTAACAGCATAATCCCATTGAATGAGTAGTACACATGACAGTTCAGGGGCTGCCTTTGACCTTTGTCAAATACTGCGAGTTTGACTAGAATACCCATGAACACGAGCCCTTAAACACGAGTCCCAGCCACTATTTTAAAACGTTGCTGCCAATCAGCAGCTCCCGAGGTTGCCAAGAAGTGTTAAGTCTTGAACGGTCACAGACAAGTAGCATTGAGCACTAAGCACAGGAGCTGCAAAAATTAGGTCCTGGGTTTCCTAAGATTCCACAAATCCCTCAATAGGAGCACACTGGAGAAGCAAAAACGGTTTCCTGCACAGTGTTTACGTCACTACACTTGTGGCATCACTCTATATTGGGAGATATTTTTGTGACTGTATTGCCGATTCTCATTCTCAACATATGAGGTACTATAGCTTATAGGCAGTTATTCTGTTTTACACTGTAAACACTAGGGATGCACCGATACTTGGCATTTTCATGAGAACTACCAGGGTTGCAGAAGTTGCAGCTAGGACCTGGCTCTGGCGCTCTACCACTGTCCTGAAATCATTCGTTTGTATTATTTTAGAAAAAATGTCACATGACAACAAAAATGTATCAGTATTTGTATCTGTAAGTACTTGGACAAGTATCAGTACTTGCACTTGCAAAAATGGTATGGGTGCATCCCTTTATTTATAAAAACAAAATCATACATTTAAAAACAGGGATGCACAAATCCCAGGAGCTCTGTTTGATCCTTACAAATGACAGCTGCCTCCTAACTTTTGAATTTTTCTCTAGTCTAGTCTTGGAGCTGGAAAAGTAGTACTTGGTATCGGTGCATCCCTAGTAAACACAATGGGCCTGATAAACTATACATGGCACTGTACAGGGCATTGTTGGGCAGATATTTGTTAACAGGGGACAGAAACTACAACATTCTTGTGAGGAATCTCAATTTGCAATTTTCCAGGTTTTGTCCGACTATGTTGATTTAGTGTATGCCGAGTGTGCGCCACCAAAAAAAAAAATTAAAAAAAATGCTGGAACAGTTTACTTGGCCCAATAACTGAAGAGAAAATGTCATATTAATGATCAAGATGCCACTCACAGATTTTGTATGTTCAGGGCGAGGAGCAATAATCGGAGGTGCGGCCTCTTCTTCTGAATCTGAATGTCTTGTGGGTTCAGTCCCTTTTGCATTTGGCTAAAGAGAATGGGGTAAGGAGTGCGGTTAGCAAAGTTTTGCTAGAGAGAGAGAATGGGCAGGTTTACCTAACATGCACAATGAAAAAAAAAGGTAATACTTACAGCAGGTGATACACCAGAGGGGAGGCCATCTTTATCTATAGGAAAGACCGGACATTTACACAGTGAAAATTCATATTGGTACAATAGTTGGAACTTTTCAAGGACTGCTAAAATATGAGAGGCATTCATGCAAAGAGTCTGTTAACTAAAAATTCCCAGGGCAATATACAGTAGTCAAATAGTTTAAAGGAGATGTGTGGGGAGAGTAAACTGTACTTGGCCTGCAGCTTAGAGCTGGTGTGGAATACTGCAGCTGTAACATGCCAGGTACAGTATATACTGGGAGCTGAGCAATCATGTAACCGTCAATTACTCAGCTCTTAGACTCTTCTCCCTATAGAGAGCTGTGACTGTCAGTCAATGGCCCCAAAAGGG
>NW_017306720.1:174955-175809 GCF_000935625.1 Nanorana parkeri | reverse complement strand
CCCCAAAGGGGCCCCCCCCCCCTTCCCCCCCTCAGCTTTTAGTTTGCCTAAATTCACCAAAATGGATACAGAAGATGACCTTACCTGGTGCTGAAAAACTAAGGTATTTCTGTTTGACAGTGTCCTTCGAGTCGTAAAATTTAAGCACATCCAGCACAGCCTGTGGGTTTTTCTTCTGTTCTAGCTTTGTGATATTTGATGTCTGCAACAATCGTGCCCACTGTTCTGGCATTCCCTGTGAAATGGGATAAGACACACTGAAATCTCAACTTGTATTTTTTGCGCTCATGCTAGAACATTTGTGGCAATTAATCTACTTGCCTTTTAACTGCTATGTTCCAAAATAGGATTTTTATAGTTACTGTAACATTATTTTCTTGGAGTCCATTGAGGGACACAGGAAATCACCTTCAGGTTATTACTGCCACATAAAGGAGGATTGGACAATGGCAAAATAACAACTGTAGGCCAGCCCAGCATAACCACGCCTACTACTAGCAGACCTCTGTATTGTAGCAAAGCAGTACCAAAAGAATGATCATAAAATACAGACAGGTGTCCCTCAATGGACTCCAAGGAAAGTACAAAAACCCCATTTTCTTTTGCATCACTTAAGGAACACAGGAAATGATTCACCTTTGGAATGTCCAAAAGCAGTCAGTCAATCTGAGGGGGTGAGCAACACTGCAAAAAAAAAATGCCAAGAAAACAGCTCGATACCAAAAAGCACTTGCAGATATAACAGAGTGCACCATGACAGGGAAGAATGAAACCCTATACTTAAGACCATAAGCTTGGGTAATGGTCTGTCGGAGCCACCTAGAGATGGTCGAATGAGACCCCCCCCCCCACCC
>NW_017306720.1:166605-173643 GCF_000935625.1 Nanorana parkeri | reverse complement strand
CCCCCACCCCACCCAAAGTGGTTCAATATTTGAAATCTCTTTTTGGTGAACTGGGACAGAAGAACGATATCCTGGATAAGATGTCTCTGTACCTGGAGACAAATATGCCAAGTCTGTTGTTAAACCTGGAGACCAGGAGGTCCACATCCAGCATCTCCTTCCTGTGACAAGAGCACTCATCTCCCAGGTCTAGATGTTGACAGCTGATGAACTCTACCTGTTAATTGTGTACACCTGAGAGGTTACCAGTGGACAATGCCACAACATGAATTTCTGCCTAGGACAGAATAAAATCTACTTCTCTTAATGTGGTGAGACTTCTGGTTCCTCCCTGATGGTTGATGTATGCCACTGCCATAGCATTATCGAAAAATTGGTTGACCCTCCAGCAGGATGGTCCAACAATACAGAAACAAAACGGAAGCATCTGATGTGCACAGAAGGCAGGAAGTTCTCCTGGTGAAAGGAGGCGATGACCAACCTGATGAACTTCATGCAGAATTTCTGAGCTTGAATGAATGCATTAATTTCTGAGATCAAAGATGGGGTACATGCCCCCTATGGGTTTGGCAACGGCATGGAGTAAAATCCCTAAAACTGTTCTACCACCGGAAGGGGGGCAATTACATCTTGACCTACAAGGCCTGAGATGGCTTATAGGACATCTGTTAATGTGTGCAGAGGAAGGTGGGAGGTAAGAAAAAGAGGAGGTGGCTGGGAGGGAAACCCTGGCTTGAAGTCCAAGGAAATCATCCCTTACACCCAAGTATCTGAGATGCCGGTTGTCAAAACGTACGTACCTGCAGAGGTTAACAAACGTCTCCCCACTTTGAAAATGGAGGCACACCTTCATGCAGAGGAGGGTTTGTCAGAGGGCTTGATGGACTGAGCACCAGAACTAATGGGTGAACAATCAGATAAGGTTTGGCAAACCAAGGTTACAAGCAATATGGAATGAAATACAGGGCCTGCCAGCGTGAACAAAGCTCTAAAAAGGGTTTCCAAATGCTTTTATCTTGGGTCCTTAAAAACAGATGCATCCTCCAGCACAATGGTAGTTACCCTGTTAGGGCCGGGCACGGCAGGATCCAGTGGGGACAGACAACTTTTTAACAAAGTCCCCTTCAAAATGGATACAAGGTTAATAAGCATTTGAGGGAAGCAAACATCTTGTCAGGGTGTCCATTTTCCAAAAAGGATGACTTGGAGCAGTAGGTGCACCAGGAAACTTGTTGGTCTTTGGGGCTATAAAGGACCCAAGACTGGGTATAGCAGTGGTTGAAGCAACAGGCTGATTCTCTAGTTTGTGTGGTGTGCACTGTTTAAATATGAGCCAATACAGTCACTTAATTTGGGAGTGATAGCAGAATACTACAACCCCTCAGAGGCAAGCTCAACCAGCAAGGACAGGAAAGACTCCGCAACTGATGGCTCAGAGGCCATTGGCAAATCAAAAACAGAATTTGCAGAGGAAGGCGTAGAAGCATGCATGTAGCCTCTGCAAGCAAACACCAGAGCCGTTAGTAGAGTGTGAGCATGGGACACCCATTGTAGAAGAGCTGTCTTCCCCATGTCTAGAATCAGACATGCTGTGACCTTGTGGCTGTTAGGAAACATAAAGCTCAGGGTACAAGGCAAGGCAGGTGAAGGTCAGAAGGCCGGATGAGACAGTCACTGAAGATGGACAAATCGAAGATAGGAGTATCATGTGCAGGGCTTGAAAAATCCAGTGCCACTTAGTGTCACTTTCTAGCTACAGATGCTGATGATGCAGATCTCTGCTTCATCATCTTCTCTGGGGGTCCCTAGGTGACATTAGGGGTCTTTGAGACCCCTGATGTCTTCATAAAGAGGACCGGTCATGTAAATTGGCTATCTCATGGGGGGTTTCTTAGCCCCCCATGTGATAGCAATAAAGTTGTGTAAAAAAATAAAAGAATCCTAAAAAAAAATAAGAAAAAAAAACTTTTTAAAGTCCTCCGCACCCCACATAAACATGCAGATGTGTGGGGTGCGCAAATAACGATTGCGCCTATTGTGCCGCACATGTTACATAGCGCCACGAACGTCGGAGTGTGGGCAATAATTTTAGGGCCATCAATTAATAACACTAAACTGATGAGCGGTAAAAGCGTTTTAAGCGTCGCCTATGGGCAATTTTCCGTGTGCACGTTTTTTTTTGCGATTTTGAGCGCGCGCAAAAAAGGCTTGTCATGTTTGGTGTCTATTTACCCGACGTGACCCCGTCTTTTATATTTTACCAAAAATATGGTTAAGAATACATGTTTTATAACATAAAACGTAGAGAAAACATTTTTTATTCAAAATTTACGGTACTTTTTTCATTATATAGTAAAAAGTAACCCTCCCCTCAGTGGTGATAATATACCTCCAAAAGAAAGCTCTATCTGTCCCCAAAATTTTTTAACAAATTGCAAGGCTATAGTCTGGTCATGCTACTGGTGACATTTTTGACTTACTGGTGAGACACCCTATCATTTTTCAAGCCCTGATCATGTGGCTCTTTGCAATGCCGGAGCATCAGCAGGGAGATGCTCCCTCAGTGCTGAAAGGAAGGAAACACTGCACCTAGAGGATGTCAGTACTCAGTCCCGCAGCATTAAACCCTTCTATAGGGAAAACCAGCTAAAAGAGTGGGAAATGAAAAAGCTTTCAGCAAACAAAGTAACTAAGGTAGCTGCCAGTGCCAACCCGAACAGCCTACTGACTGAGTTTTCAGAGAATGGGCAAATGCTGAGACAATGCCCTGGATCTGGAAAGCGCTCGGTGGGCAAACTTGGAGAAGAGAGAAGGTCTGGAAAACTCCTTATGCAGAACCCAATGCCTGAAGGTCACTTCCAGACTAGCCCTGTGAAACGCAGTCCAGAAGAGTCATGACGCGGCACTTCCCCACCTGATAGCTGCAAAGAAAATAGAAAGTCTGGCAACGATATAACGTATAGTCTTGATTGAAGAATATATATATATCAGTGAGCTTTTATATTCTGCATTCTGCCTGCGTGTAACGTGGCCCTGCTTTTCTGTGTCTTGCTGAGGGAGGGATGAAATATCAAGTATTTTCTCCCTCCCTCAGCAAGACACAGAAAAGCAGGGCCACGTTACACGCAGGCAGAATGCAGAATATAAAAGCTCACTGCTAAAATTGTGTTTTGGAGAACTGCAGCAGTTTATACAAACTTTATACAAGCTTGTGCCCCAACCTTACTTTGTGTTACTGTATTACTACTGTATTTACACGTCCGCTCTGGGATACCATACTTACAGTGAATTCTCCAGTCACAGCATCGAAACCCACATGTATGGTGTGTTCAAAGTCAGAGGGCGGGGAGATTTCAGGACGCTCTTTCTTTTTGCCCACTGTTCAGAGAAAAAAATAAATAAAATAAGGGAACCTTACCTATTCAAGCAATTCATATAATTACTCAATGTTGTATCTGGATGTGTCCTGAGGTATTGATGTCATTTCTTAAAGCTAGACTCCGGGATAAGTAATGTCTAACTACAAGAGGTATGTGGAGTCTGACTTGAATCTTCAACTAAGGTAGAAACATAAAGCATATCCTTGATAAGGTGGGGCAAAAAGGAACCCGAAAAGTGTATTTCTGCATTTACAGCAAAATTAGAACAACACCTTATTTATGTTTATTGCACGTAATTATTCACATAGCATAACGTAGAAAAATTGTTCACAGTAGCTTGCAGTCTGTCCAAAGAAACATCTATAATGCAAGAAATGTTTTGTTAATTTTTTTTTCCAGTTATGCTGTATGAATGGGAACACAAACCTATAGTGCGTTTTTCTCAAAGGCTGAAATGCACTTTAAGCTGCTTCTGGTAGTATAATCAGTCCTGCAGCCATAGGATACCTGATACTTGAGAAGGTAACCAAAACTAAATGGCAGAACAGCTCCCAGCAATTGAAGCCTAATTCCAGCCAAACCTTTTGGGGATATTACATGGGACTTTCTGTCCTGGCAACCACACAGATGAGATGCCTCTAACAGGGACATAAAACGAAAACCTAGCTGTGGGTCTACTGAAGTCAGTCATGTCATAACTTTAGATAACAAAGTAATTTTTTTTAGAACAAACAAGGCCCTCCCTTGGCAAAACTGTCTGGTAAAAAAAAGTAGATTGTATATGCAATCTACAGACAAAGGATGTAACAAAAAAACAAAACTAAACAGTTTTTTTCTAGTATGACAACTGTTGTTATTAACACAACCAGTGTCGCTTTAAAGTGCACTATTTATTCTACAATTTGTTCCATTAATGACAGTAACATTACGTTTCACCCTGAGTTTCACTAGAAACAAAAATAAAAAAAAATAAAAAAAATCAGCAAAATAATAGCTAGGGGGGAAAGAAGTTAGGGAACTATAGGGTAAATGTTTTTTCCCATAGTTCTCCTCAAGATCAGGGGAGGACATATACTAGCGTCCTCCCGTGACCCAAAGCTTAGTATAGCGCGAGCTACAGCTTGCGCCATACTGAGACCGCCACAGCCGGGATGGATCCCGACATTACTGTAGAGATCCACCCAGCTGCGTGAGTGACCGCTGGCTCTGCCTATCTGGAGGCCAGCTGTACCCGCCCCTCCCCTGTTCGTTCCTCCAGTCAGCGCTGCAGGATCGGAGCGGTGAGGGGGAATCCCTGCAGGGAGCCGTGAGTGACAGTCACAGCTCTCTGCAGGAACAGGATCGAGAAGTGAGCGAGCGACGGTATGTCTTCACTTACTTCCCGATCTAGTGAGCCGACATGTGACAGTTTCATTGTCACACGGCGGCTTGAACTATGAGGTTCAGTGAAATCACTCAACTCATAGCTCTCCTTTAATTAAAACTAATTAAGGTTCACAAAGGTTTAGATAGGAACAGTTTATCTAAGGGACACTAAAAATCTTAAAAGTGCATTCAAGTACCTTAACTGTTCTTCCTTCTGGAGGGTGGCTACTTTTGTTCCCCATGGTCCCTGTGTGTGCTGTAAAGTAGCCATCGCTCCAAGCTCACTCCTGTGATGGACTACAATTTCAATGCAAATAAGTAAACTAAACGTGAGATTGTAGTCCACTTAGATCTCGTGAGGGAAGGAACTGATGCGAATGTGCACCATGTAAGCGCTGTGTAAATTGTCAGCACTATAGAAATAAATACCTGTATTAACTCACCTTTTTCATTGCTAGAAAAGATGGATATTATTTTATTTCTGGAAGGTTTTCTTTCTTCAGGGATCAGTGGAAGGGGTTTCAGGCTGTGATTACTTGACAGGGGGTCTTTCAATCCAGAACTGCTTATCCGTACTGGAGGGGCTGGTGGCTTATCTTCGAGTTCTCCATTGTCAGACATCGTTGCTGCAGCTCAGTCCTAGAGTTACAAGACAAAGGGTTAGTGTGTCTTCTAACAATTCTCAACGGAAAATCCAGTACAATATAGGTGAAGCTAATGGGTAACATAGGTAAAGTAAGTCTCAAAGCTGAAAACAGTGTAAATTTTCTGATGCAATTGAGTGATGTCAGGGCTCGACAAATCCCAGGCGCCAGGTCACCATGGTGACTAAAAATTGCATCCTGACGCCTGGGCTGTTGTCAGCCCGTTCACTGTCCCTCGCCACTGCCTTCTCTGGCGCCACAATCAGCTCTGCTCCCCCGTCCTCCTCCCCGCTGCTCTCCCCACCTGTAGGCAGAGGCAGCGGGGATTGGACCACTGCAGTCGGCACCTAGTGGGAATGAGAGACTGCTGTCCCCCGACCCTGTTGCACCCCCGCCTTCAAACTGCTCCTATTTCCCGCTGCACCTTTGCCGCCCCCTCTTCCCATTCAGCAGTTTCCAGCAACTGGATGGGACACTTGCCGAAGGCGCTAGAAAGCTGGCGTCAAGTGTCTCCTTCAGTGGCCTGCAGCTGTAGCCAGCCTGCTATTGGTTATTTTAAATTGCAGTAGCCAATAGCAGGCTGGCTATTGCACCCACTGCCGGCTGTCAATCAGCAGATGAGATAATTCTTCTTTAGGTGCCTCCTCTGCTGATAAACAGCAGGAAGTGGGTGGGTGCAATAGCCAGCCATCAGCTACTGCAATTTAAAATCACCAATAGCAGGCTGGCTATTGCTCCCAGCCACTACCTGCTGTGTTTACAGGCAGGTGTCATTCCCAGTGAAGTGGAAAAGGTGACACTCGGGGGCTAAAAGACCTGAAATGTCACCTTAACGAGAACCTGTCATTTCCAAAGTGCTACCACATAGGGGGCTTGTGAGCCCCCCAGTGTGATAGCAATGAGTTAAAACAAAGTTTAAAAAAATAAAGTTAAACTAAAATTAGCAATACCCCCCAAAAAAAATGAATATCCCATACGCACATTAAACATTTTTTTTTACCCCCCCCCCCCCCCCCAAAAAAAACACTGGCTTCTAGATTCACAGAAAATGTGTCCAGCTCTGGATTATGTGAAATAAAATGCATTACGCTTTATTTGTTAAACCCCATCTGTAGGCAAACAAACAAAAAACTTACCCCTGCAGTGTGGTTACACCCACACTGCAATGATTAAGTGCTCATTTATTTGGGACACTATTAACGCTATTTTACTTACCAGATTCCCACTCCCACCATCTCCGACAAGGCCGCTAGACTGGTCCCCGCATGCTCTTTTTGCCTTCGCTCCATCAGTCTAAGGATATCACGTCTTATGCAAGTCCATTGACGTGCATTAGACACGAGGACGCCAAGGGACATTCCTCAAGTCAGAGCGAAGGGGAAGAGAGATGAGCGCTGATCGTGGGAACTGGGATCAGATAAACAGGTTTATTTGAGTCCCCTAGAAAAAATAAGCACCCAACCCTTGCCGTCAAGGAGGTAGCCCCACTACGGGGTAGGTTTTTTTCTTTGCCCGGAGATGGGCTTTAAAACATGTAGAAAAGGAACAATGGCAACTGGTCAGAAGACACTTTTCATTTCTAATACTTGAGAGATAAAAGCTGTACAATGATTGCTAGGAATAGTTTTAGTTTAATTTATAATAATAAT
>NW_017306720.1:144695-165738 GCF_000935625.1 Nanorana parkeri | reverse complement strand
ATAATAATAATAATAATAATTATTATTATTATTAAGATGGCAGACTAATTTAGGCGATGTTCACACCATGTGACCTGCAAACGCAGTGCATTTTGTTTTAGCTTAAAATTGACTTTCAGGTGTGGTCCAGTGCGTTTGCATTCATTTTGATGCATTCCAGACCAAAGAAATTGAGACAAGTAGTATTTTTTTTGTCTGGACCGGAGCAGACTGCACTAGTGTGAACAGAGCACAAAAAATACCATAGGGATAAATTGGAATGCATTTTTGGTTCGGGAAAAAACTGTTCAGGTCTGGACATGATGTGAACAAGCCCTTAAAGCTAAAAAAAATCAGCAATCCTGGCCACAGAAGGATGTACACCCACAGCAGTGCTTGCTGCATATACAGTACAGCAGATTTAGAGCCTCTGTCCCCCGCCCCCCACCTAGGAAATTCTCCTCTATTTGAAGAAACAGAATATTGCATTGGCCATCGAACACTGTTCCACTGGAAGCAGAAAAAATAAAAATAAATTACAATGGGTAGGGTCAATGTCCTGCTGCACTCAGTAGATCCTCCCACCGATTCAAATGTCACTACAAGACAGACACAGTAGTGAAGTAGGAGTTAACGGGATAAGCCAAGTTCTGACCCTTCCAATGGGATGTGCAAGTTCTGATCTAACAATGGGTCAGAGCTTACAAAGAGTGAAGGACCCTACCCAAGCCCCACGTGACAGTGGTCAAGCATGGACGAATGGCTGTGCAGGTACCAAGTGCTAACTTGTGGCCTTGAAGACTTCTGCTTTAAACAAACAAAAAAAACAAAATAGATTTGCTAATTATAACTTCAAAAACAGAATCCATTACAAAAGCAGGCCCCAGTACTGATAAGCGAGCACACAGGAATGAAATAAGAGCGTATTGTATATCAGAATGAATTACATTTAAGCAGCATCAGTATAACATTTCCTGGTAAAACCCCTTTTGTTTAGCTTTACTGGAAACACAAAACACTGATCACCGGAGACTATCATGGTGTTTAGTGTCTGAGAAGGAAGTGCATATATGCCACAAAATATTTATTCTTGTACGCAGACTTCCAAACACAGCAACTAAAGTGACACTAAACTCAGAAGTGAAGTCTTAAAAATGCATTCAAGTACCTTCATTATTAACAAAAATGTATCTTATTTGTGTATCACTCGGCTGTAGATCCTCAAATCATCTCTGAATTGATGCTGACACAGTCCTTCCTTCTGGAGGGTGGCTACTTCTGTTCCCATGGTCCCTGTGTGTGGTATTCACCTCTCCAAGCTCACTCCTGTGATGGACTACAATCTCAATACAAATTAGTAAACTAAAAACATGAGATTGTAGTCCATCACGGGAGCGAGCTTGGAGTGGTGTAGCCACCCTCCAGAAGGAAGGACAGTGTTAGCATACATTCAAAGATGATTTGAGGACCTACAGCAAAAAAAAAAAAAAAAAGTTTTTGGCTTGACATACTTTAAGGCTTAGTTCACACCTAGACGAGTTTTTGCATGTTTTAACGCACTTTTGTGATGCGTGTTTGAGCGTTTTTATGCGCATTCGGCAAAACACGCGTTTTTGTGAGCAGATTGATGTTAATGAGAAAAAGCGCGTGAAAACACCGCAAACTGGCGTTTAAAGCGTTTCCTATTCAGTTTATGGGTCCAAAACGAGCTGCAATATGTCAAAAAAAAGCTCCTGTACTTTTTCCAGCGACAGGCGTTTTGCTTATTGCGACAAAACACTTAGATGTGAACAGGGCCTTAGAAATGAATGGGATTTTTGGAGCGTTTTTAGGGCACAAAATGCTAAGTGGGAACCAGGACTAACATTGTGACGGGAAATAATAAAAACCTGTCCAGGCTAATGAAAATAAAAGTTTTGGAAAGAGTTGGGGGAAGAGCCCGAACTGTCAGGTCTGCATGCTCATTGGAGATATTTCCTTAACAATAACTAGAAAGAGGTTCTAACTAGACATGTGCACTGCCAAAAAATTCGTTTTGTTTTAAATTCGGATTTGTGTTATTTCGTTTTTCTGGATTCGGGTGTGAAAGTCAATTCGGACGAAACTCGGTAGCGGTAGTTCGAACGTTCGTTTGGTTTTCTGTTCTTATTCATTTTTTAAATTCGGATTTGTGTTGCAGCAAAGTGACATTTGAGGGGGAAAAAATATTTTTCTCCTTCTCTAATGTCACTTTGCTCCAACGAACGAAACGAATAAGAAATGAATAAGAACAGAAAACCAAACGAACGTTCGAACTACCGCTACCGAATTTCGGAAATGGAAATTCGGATTCGTTTGCATTCGTTATGTCTGTAATCCGGAATTCGGATACATCCGAATTTCCGAAAATTCGTCCGAATTTCGATTCGGAACGAAACGCACATGTCTAGTTCTAACTCTTGCATTCCTTATCCAAAAACTGAGGCCACATTCACACATGAGCCTCTTTCCAGGCAGAAACGTGCTAAACAAACAATGCATTCCAATGTCCACTGTTCACATTAGGGCGGCGTCGCGCAGTACGAAAACCGCAAAAGTCCAAACACTCTTTTCTGGGCAGATGTTGTGCCGCATGGTTCTCCGCTACGTGTGAATGGCGATTAAAAGAAAGGAAAAAAAAAAAAAGTACAAAGTACAAAGCTTGTTCTGGGACTTAATGTTCCACCACTAGAACAGAGAATGAGTTATGTTGCTGACTGAATCAGATCTGCAAGTCCTGTACTTGCTCAGCTCACACACCTATAAATTCCTGCTCCATTCCTACACCCTGTTTGCTGGCCACTGAGGAAGTAAGCGCAAGCAGATGAAGTCAGACGACGTTCAGCCTCTTAAATTACAATAAAGACGGTTTGTAAGGTACTAAAAAGGAAAACTCCACTTCTAGCCCTGTAGTCAAGAACCTCAATCTGCAAGATTGTTGCCATTTACAAAGATCCTCCTACCTCTTCCAACAGAATATGTGTCTTTTAGGAAATGTTGTTATCCAACGTTAAAGAGAACCTGTCGTTGCATTGGAGCACACCCCAGGAGCATCTAAACGTAGACAGGCTTCTATAATCAGGTCACTGAAACACCCGAATCTGAAAAGGTCAATATTTATGTGGGGCGAGTGTCCAGGAATAAGTGGCTTCAAGGGCAATTTAGAGTAGTTGTTACAGAAACCGAAGGTACAAGGAAACATCTTTTCTTATTTAATTTAGGCTTTATGGAGGAAAGGCTCACTGATTCTTCACAAACTGTCAATTAAGATTTTCCCTGACATCACATGGACCTGAATTTCTGACGTCTGACCGTAGGTAACTTTCACATTGTGCAGTAACAAGCACTCCGCACAGGTCAGCGAGACGTCTGGTTTGGAACTCCTCGAAGTCCCATTACAGTGAATTATTCTAAAAAAACATATGGAGAACCTTTCTGTATACACAGACATTCCTCGGTTGGCATTGGGGTTAGAAAGTACAAAATGGGGAGCAATAGTCATTTCAAATTGCAATAGCCAATAGCAGGCTGGCTATTGAAACCCCGCCCACTAAGGAGGTTCTCTCTGGTCAGCTCCTCTACTCAGTGGGCGGGTGCAATAGCCAGCCTGCTATTGAAATTTGAAATAGTACTCTAGATATTGCTTCCAGCCTCTCCCATTCATCCGTCAGCTGCGGAAGCTAGCCGGCAGGTGAACGTGGAAGCGGAGCACCTCAGGGATGGTTGCTTGAGAGCTACTATTAACTCTCAAGCAACCAGAAACTACAGTCATCCGGCACCTATCGATCCTCGCGTGTGCCGAATAACGGAGTTTACTGTACAGTACTTGCAGTTCTCCATGGAACAGAAGTGTGGCAACGTCAATGCGCTCCTAATCCATTCATTCTTTCTCCCGTCCATGTTACTGAATGTTTGGACCTCGGTGGGAGAATGTGCGGTAGCCAGAGCATTTTATTTGATCCACATATCGCAGTTGCAATGTTTTACTGGCTCCAATGCAAAGAAAAAAATTAAAAAACAACAAAATGCCCATTTTTTCTTTAAGAAAAGTCCACTTTTTAAAATAATAAATGCACTTTGCCTTAACTATACTTTATTTTCTTTTTAGGTCAAATGCAACTTTTGGAAAATACTGCATAATGGTCACTAGATGGAGCACAAGAAACAAGTTTTTATCTCTAAAATCATAGTCATGCTTTCTAAAAAAAAATAATACAGGTTAAATCATTTAAACAGGTTGGAAGGTATCGGAAATCATGTAAATATGACAGAGCACCACAATAAAAACAAAAACATTAGATTGTGTGTTCCAAAGATCTAGTGATGATATTTTGTTATTCTATTCCTGTATTACACATCATTTATCTTACAGGTGTACAAACTAAACAGAGGGCTTCGGATCTGGCCCAGTAAAGTCATTTACCATGCTGAATATAATGTAACCTCAGCTTGACAGGAAAAAGGATACAGTGTTCCACGGAGTAAGAATGTGTATAGAAAAGGAAGTTCCGTCCAGGATTTCCTATTGGAGAGCCACTTACGCTCCCTGTAAACTCAGTAATAATTAGACTTACAGATGATGCCGGGAGAAGAGCTCCGCCCACCACACAGGCAAACATCAGGAAACCGGGCTCTGCATGTATGGAGAACAGCGTGTGGTCCACACAAACAAACCGTTTTAGCAAGACAAACCATAATACAGTTTACAAACTGGGAAGTATGTGGCCCTTCAATACCAACACAGCAGCTCTCTTCAACTGTACTAAGTAAAAAGTTGAGGAAGCACATGTACCCTCAGTGCTATATTGGTGACCTTCGTTACTACAGTAATAGTTAATCGATTATAATCGATTATGTCGATTAGTTGTTGCAGCCCTAATATATTATATGATGGGGAAACATGGATTCTACACTGGTAGCCCTTGTTATAAAGGTAATAGTATATATTATAAGATAGGCAAGCATGCATTCTACAGTGGTGTTCCTCATTACTACAGCAAGAGCATTTATTACAAGGTTGGAAAACATTCATTGTACACTGGTGGTCCTTATTATTACATTCGGGGTAAGACTAAACTCAGGAGTTAAATCTTAAAAATACATTCAAGTACCTGAACTATTAACAAAAATGTATCTTATTTGTGTATCACTCGGCTGTAGATCCTCAAATCATCTCTGAATTGGTGCTGACACTGTCCTTCCTCCTGGAGGGTGGCTACTTGTGTTCCCCCATGGTCCCTGTGTGTGTTGTAAAGTAGTCACCGCTCCAAGCTCGCTCCTGTGATGGACTACAATCTCAATACAAAATGAGTAAACTAAACATGAAATTTAAGTCCATCACAGGAGTGAGCTTGGAGCGGTGACTACTTTACAACACACACAGGGACCATGGGGGAACACAAGTAGCCACCCTCCAGGAGGAAGGACAGTGTCAGCACCAATTCAGAGATGATCTGAGGATCTACAGCTGAGCGATACACAAATAAATGTACACTGGGGGGAATTTATCAAAACTGGAGCAGACAAAACTGGAGCAGATGTGCACGGCAACCAATCAGCTTCTCTCTTTCATTTTCAAATCTTAACTGAACAAAGTGAAGAGAGAAGCTGATTGGCTGTCATGCACAGCTGCTCCAGTTCTTGTCTCCTCTAGTTTTGATAAATTCCCCCCATTGTTGTTAATAGTTAAGGAATGTGAATGCTTTTTTAAGATTTAACTCCAGAGTTGTCACTTTAATATGAAATTCCTGCCCGCCCAAACCAGGAGCCAGTAGGGTGTTTTATTTGTAAGGGCCTGTTCACACGACGTCCGTTTTGTGTGCTGACCGGCTCCGTACGCTGCTGCACTCAAAATGCATCCCAATGTATCCCTATGTGTTTTATGGGCTCCAGTTCTCACGTGCGCAGTCCGTTCAGGTTACGACAGAAAAAATACTGCATGTCACATTTTGTCAGGTCTGGAAACGGTAAGGAAACGCAAAACGCGTCCAAAACGCACCGCAGCTAACATACTAACAGCCCCACTCCAGCCAAAAAAAAAAAAAAAATGTTTTTTGTTTTACTTGAACGCATCAAAAACGCGGCCAAAACGCACTGCATCAGTCTGCAGATCCGCACCTGATATCATGTGAACAGGCCCTAAGGGGTGAGCTCCATTGACCAATAGAGGAAGACTAAAAAGTTAGGCGCCAGCTGTAATTTTTAAGGAGCATTGGCCACCTGGGATTTGTCCAGCCCTGTGCTTTCTGGCTAAACTTAGCATCTACACTCCTCGACGCGTTTCGTCATGTGACTCCCCCTTCTGAGGAAGTCACATGACGAAACGCGTCGAGGAGGGTAGATGCTGATTCGCCAGGAAACGGCTCCGTGCTCTCTCGTCACTTGTGAAGAGAGAGCATGGAGCCGACTTCCGGCTAATCAGGGAGCCGGGTAGCGTGCAATGGCACGCTGCCCGGCTTCCCGATTGGTCAGGAAGCTAGCAAATCCGGAAGCCGGGCGCCGTGTAATGACGCAGCGCCCGGCATTCTGATTGGCCGGAAGCCGGCGTCATGCTCCCTCGTCTTCTCATGAATCATAATATTAAGAAAGTGACCTTAAAGCTGGCCATATTCACTGCATTCTTTCTTGTTCAGCTTGCACGGTCCCTGCTCATTTCCTCTTATCCACACAAAGTTTTAATGGAAGAATCCTCCCTACTAAGCTATTCTATTCTGACAGTTGGCACCCATAGCTGTCAAGCCACTAATGGCAGCCACAATATTTATCTTCATGCAGTTTGTTTTAAAGTGCACCTATGCCTACACTATGGACAATAAAAGTACTTATACTGTATATTTTTAAAAAGCAGTAACAACGCTTTAAAACAAGCCATCCTCCACCTCACTAGCTGCATGTGCTGTGAGGCAATTCTTTCCTTAAGATCCTCAAAGTACAACAATAACTCTAAGGTCAGGTTTCCGTTAGTTACTAATAGCTTAGAAACACTTGGTGTTTGTTTATATTAGAAATCTGGCATCTGCTTCCATAGAAAATAAAAAGGAGAGAATATCCATTCCGTCCATCAAGGTACGCATGAATTCTGAAACATTCGGGTTATACTGCTGCCTAAAGAAGGATAATGGCAAACAGACTGAAGGTCAACCCTGGGTAGAATTCCCTCCTACTGCCAGCAGGACTGATTTTTTTGCTAGAAATCACAATAGTTTGATGCCTCTGTTGTGAGAATTAAAGGATTCATTTCTCTTCACTGCTTGCAGTTACAGAGGTGAATGAAGTCTGGCGACGTACACTGTATGTCGTCAGTCACGAAGGGGTTAAAGGTTGCTTTTACTGCTTGTCCAGAATAAGTGATCACTGGAATTTGCATAGTCTGGGACAAGCTCACCTAAAACTGTAAAGTTTGGAGAACCATAACAGGACCAGTTCAGTAACTACAATAATAAGTTTGTCAAACAAATGTATAATGTAATGTTACATTCTGAACTCCAAAAAGGACTGCAGGTTATCTAAATATAAACTAGAGCTCAAAAGGGCGACTGTATTAAGTAATCTAAACACAGCTGACATTTAATGAGACCTTCATGAGGCGGCACCTCATAATATTAAGAGAAGAACAGTTCAATTCCTCTCCTATTCTAGGTCAGGGTATACGATTATTTCTAATGGTGATTAAAGAAACAGAGCCCCGTATAATAGAAACAAATTCTGAATATACATATTCCTGTATAGCACACGCTAGTACACATTACCAGCAGTTGTGAGATTAGATGCAAACAGGGCACAGATTCGACCTCACACAAACCCCTCATGGTTACCTGGCAGTAGATTATTTATTATCATTATAAACTACGCAACTGATGAACCTGCTAACAAACTGTCTAATATGAAGTTGTAAAATATGTTTGCATTATACACAATGGTGAACTTGTTGGTCATGGTATGGCCTGGGTAAATCTGGGACAAGGTGAAGTCATTGCCGTTCTGTACTACTTCCGTGCCCTGAGTGATGGAGAAACAGAGGGCAGAACGCTGAAGGAGATCTTTGTGCATTGGATATTTGTCTGGTATTAGAGCGCTAGTTGACTGTCAGTTCGCAGTCAGTACTTGGGGTGCGTGTACATCCACTGGGGGTGTCTTTTCACAGGGAGAAAAATCACATTACTTTGGAACACGGATTTGGTGTGTGGTTTTTTTTTTTTTTTTTTTACACAGAATTGGATGTGGAAAAACCTTTTATCACTTGGGACAATTTTTATTGATTTACCATTCACTGGTTTTAGATTGGACTGTTCTACTTGAATTTGTTTGCTATTATCAGTCTACTATTTATATCATCAATGTCTCTCCCATCCTCTGGAACTCTTTACCCCAACCTGTCCTATCTCCCACCTTGACTGCCTCTAGGCGTCCCCTAAAGACTTATCTCTTCCGGGAAGCCTATCCCACCTCAACCTAACCACTGAAATATTACTTTCTCAAAACATTTCATCTCCAACAGCTCCCTCCTCATGTATCACTTGTCCCTCCCTTTAGATTGCAAGCCCTCACGGGCAGGGCCCTCCTTACCTTCTTGTCCTGATTTATATTGCGATTGTAATGTCTTCCTTATATTGTAAAGTGCTGCGCAAAACTGTTGGCGCTATATAAATCCTGAATAATAATAACAGTTATTTTTCACTTTTATTACAATCAATTTATGAATTTAAGGATATCACTTACGTTTGAAATCACAAACTGCTGATCACTTAGTTCAGCACCTTCTCTCTGCAGAGAGCAGTGACTGTCAGTTACCGCTCCCCACATGGATTCCCCCCTTCTAGAGAGCCAGTTGTCTATCAGGAAGGGGGGTGGATCCTAACAATACTGTCAGGATCTTTCTGTGCTGTCAGCATATAACAGGCAATAGCCCACTATTTGCTGAGTTCTGGGTCACAGGAGGACATTAGTAATTCTCCTCCTGTGACCCAAAAGAGAACCAACGGCAAAAAAGGTCTGGCCATAGTTCTGCTTTAAATTGCACAAGGCCTTGGCATAAACCAGGTGCAGGCAAACTCCAGCCTTCCAGCTATGGTGAAACTACAAATCCCATCATGCATCTGCCTCTGGGAGTCATGCCTGTGGCTGTCAATCTTGCAATGCCTAATGAGACTTATATTTGCACCACAGCAGGAGGGCCAGAGTTTGCCTACCCCTGATGGTAAAACATCTTCAGTTCCGTCTACTTGAAGGATCTGAAAGGTTGCTAGAAGTGCGGGAAGAAATAAATCATGTGATGTCCCTAGGAAGCCTAGACAATGTTAAAGTGCACGTATCGCTTAAAACAGAACTAGTTAGAGTAGAAATGTGGTAACTGCCATTGCTGACAAGGATTTGAAGGTCCACGCACCAGGATCAACATTGTTATCCTTCCTCCACTACTTGCAAGACACTGACCTTGGCATCTATTATAATTATTAGGGATGCACCAATACCAGTATTTCGGTAGCCAGGCGGTGTGTAAAGACTCGCCACCCGGCTTCGCGATTAGCAAGGAAGCCGTCCCCATGCTTATCACTAGGTGACGAGAAAGCATGGAGTCAGCTTTCTGGCAAATCAGGAAGCCGGGCGCTGTGTAATGACGCGGTGCCTGGCTTCCTGATTGGCCAGAAAGCTGACTCCATGCTTTCTCGTCATTCCTGATACCGGAATGACCAGGCTAGGCATCGGAGCATTTGGGCGCGTACGAGTACTCGCCCAAATACTCGGCACTGATACTAGTATCGGCATCGGTGCATCCCTAATAATTCTAATCATATTTTCTATCCTTTCAGATTCCCTTACAGCACAGTTGAACCCACATAAGTATTACTGTAATACAGGCAGACTGCATATGCAGTAATAAATCAAATATTCTTTCACTTCGGCTCCATGCACACTGCTCTAACCAACAGCCCTCTTACTCCCTGGGCAGCATTGTTATTTGGAGCAGAGTAACTAAACAGCAAGTAAAAGAATGGCAGATGTATTACTGAACAGGCAGCCCAACTGTATTACAGTAATAAATCATGAGGGTTCAACTGGGCAGCTGCCAGGCACTGCGTGTCTCTGGTACACAGCAATCAGAAAGGTGCCAGAATCATATTTGTGTCTGTTACACATTTACTTGTGTTACCTCCTCCAGTGTTTGTCTGCAGATCACTATGACTCACTTTCATGAATCAGTAGCTATGAATAAGCTGTGCTCGGCACAGACAGACCCTAAAAACAAAAAGGTTTTTTGCCAACTCAGTAAAGTTCTACCGATGATCACTGGCTTCCCCAAAAGTCTGCTTATTGCAGAGCTGTCAGGCCTACGGTCAGGGATTGAAAATGTGATGACTATAGACGGCCGCATGTAAGCTAATCTCCATCTTTTTACATCTTTGTCTGTTCAGGTTCATCAGACTGAACACAAGTTTGCATTCATGTCCGCTTTTGCAGACCCGAATGGATGTGGGAAGATGCTAGTAGACGCCGACCGGGATTACATGGCCATCACAAAATGAAGGAAGAAAGGGAACAAGCACGGTCACGTGACTTCCATTCCCATAATAACCAGACACAGAAGGGGATCATTCTATGGATCCACCGACCGAGACTGTTAGGCCCCTTTTTACACCAGTATCAAAGTGACGGGCTGACATTCTGGCTGATGTCTAACATAGAACAAGGAGTGGGGAATTCATTAAAACTGGAGCAGACAAAATCTGGAGTAGTTGTGCATAGTAACCAATCAGCTTCTTTGTTCAGCTAAGCTTTGCAAATGAAACTGAAGAGAGAAGCTGGTTGGCTAGCCTGGGCAACTGCTCCACATCCCGTCTGCTCCAGTTTTGATAAATTCCCCCCCACACCAATGTAAAAAGGATATTTAAATAATGCCGACAGCGTTTTACTAAAAGGAAACCAGTCAGAATGGATTTATTGAAACCGTAAACTCCAGGACAGTCATAGAGCTACAGGTGACACACCTTGAAGAAGCATGCCAATAGTTCTGACTCTGCATTCTAAATCAGTGACTCACTACTTAGGGAAACAAGGATGAGGAGAACAGCTCTAGACCCCTCACCTTTTTCAACAATCCAGCAATGCAAGTTCGCATTTCTATCCCCCCCAAAAACTAACTACACTCATAAAATGTCTTCATTGTAGAAATAAGACAAATGATTGACTGCCCTCCCCTAATGATCGCGGAGCATGCAGTTGTAGGCCTAATGCAATGCCATATATGCAGCTGTGTTGTGACCAGTATGAGAATGTGACCAGTATGAGAATGTGACCAGTATGAGAATGTGACCAGTATGATCTTTCATGCAGTCTACATGCTCTACTGCCTCAAGAACTGGTCTACCTCAAAAACTGTTTCATCAAAATCCTGTCTTTTTTCTTACAAAACTAAGTGTACCTATGCGAAAACCATAAACAGAAAACGGAGACATAATATATTTCCTGAAGAAAATACTGTTTCAAGCTCCCTCCAGTGCTGGCCACAAAAGCCTTAAAGCTAATCTTCACCGATATTTTTAAAATAACAACAAACACACCTTTAGAAATGTTTAGTAATAACAAATCTACAAACACATCCTTCTAGATCATTGCAGGATCTTTATTCTTTGCATACCTTATTTCCCTTTTCCTTCCCAGTCAGCTGACTGTGGCCATGTTTACTAAGGGCAGGTTACTAGCTCTCCCTTTACTTCCTGAAACTCTGGCACATGTGACTAGGACATGTGACCATGCACATCATCTTGGGGGGGGTGAGGAAATGCCTTTCCCTGAGATCTTATGAGATTTCAGATGAGATTTCCCAGCAACGCTGTGCTGACGTAACCTTCCCAGGATGCAGTGCTTAGGCACAGGCACAGATTACATAATTTGTGTCAGAACTGAACCAGGAAGTGGATAAACTCCATTTGTAAGTAAATGACAAACAAGTTTGTTTAATAAATACAAGATGATTTTAAAATAAGCATGCAAAGCTTCATGCTCATTTGTTTTTTGGTGAAAGGGGGTAAGGGCCTGTTCACACGACGTTTCCGCTTTCTGTGCCTACCTGATCCGTAGGCTCCTGCACTCAAAATGCATTGAAGAGGGGAATTCATTAAAACTGGAGCAGACAAAATCTGGAGTAGTTGTGCATAGTAACCAATCAGCTTCTTTGTTCAGCTAAGCTTTGCAAATGAAACTGAAGAGAGAAGCTGGTTGGCTAGCCTGGGCAACTGCTCCACATCCCGTCTGCTCCAGTTTTGATAAATTCCCCCCCACACCAATGTAAAAAGGATATTTAAATAATGCCGACAGCGTTTTACTAAAAGGAAACCAGTCAGAATGGATTTATTGAAACCGTAAACTCCAGGACAGTCATAGAGCTACAGGTGACACACCTTGAAGAAGCATGCCAATAGTTCTGACTCTGCATTCTAAATCAGTGACTCACTACTTAGGGAAACAAGGATGAGGAGAACAGCTCTAGACCCCTCACCTTTTTCAACAATCCAGCAATGCAAGTTCGCATTTCTATCCCCCCCAAAAACTAACTACACTCATAAAATGTCTTCATTGTAGAAATAAGACAAATGATTGACTGCCCTCCCCTAATGATCGCGGAGCATGCAGTTGTAGGCCTAATGCAATGCCATATATGCAGCTGTGTTGTGACCAGTATGAGAATGTGACCAGTATGAGAATGTGACCAGTATGAGAATGTGACCAGTATGAGAATGTGACCAGTATGAGAATGTGACCAGTATGATCTTTCATGCAGTCTACATGCTCTACTGCCTCAAGAACTGGTCTACCTCAAAAACTGTTTCATCAAAATCCTGTCTTTTTTCTTACAAAACTAAGTGTACCTATGCGAAAACCATAAACAGAAAACGGAGACATAATATATTTCCTGAAGAAAATACTGTTTCAAGCTCCCTCCAGTGCTGGCCACAAAAGCCTTAAAGCTAATCTTCACCGATATTTTTAAAATAACAACAAACACACCTTTAGAAATGTTTAGTAATAACAAATCTACAAACACATCCTTCTAGATAATTGCAGGATCTTTATTCTTTGCATACCTTATTTCCCTTTTCCTTCCCAGTCAGCTGACTGTGGCCATGTTTACTAAGGGCAGGTTACTAGCTCTCCCTTTACTTCCTGAAACTCTGGCACATGTGACTAGGACATGTGACCATGCACATCATCTTGGGGGGGGTGAGGAAATGCCTTTCCCTGAGATCTTATGAGATTTCAGATGAGATTTCCCAGCAACGCTGTGCTGACGTAACCTTCCCAGGATGCAGTGCTTAGGCACAGGCACAGATTACATAATTTGTGTCAGAACTGAACCAGGAAGTGGATAAACTCCATTTGTAAGTAAATGACAAACAAGTTTGTTTAATAAATACAAGATGATTTTAAAATAAGCATGCAAAGCTTCATGCTCATTTGTTTTTTGGTGAAAGGGGGTAAGGGCCTGTTCACACGACGTTTCCGCTTTCTGTGCCTACCTGATCCGTAGGCTCCTGCACTCAAAATGCATCCCAATGTATCCCTATGGGTTTTATGGGCTACAGTTCTCACGTGCGCAGTCCGTTCAGGTTACGACAGAAAAATACTGCATGTCACATTTTGTACGGTCAGGAAACGCAAACGCGTCAAAAACGCACTGCAGCTAACATACTAACAGCCCCACTCCAGCAAAAAAAAAAGTTTTTTTTTTCTGGAACGCATCAAAAACGCGGCCAAAACACACTGCATCAGTAGCACCGCGTCTGCAGATCCGGACCTGAAACTCATGTGAACAGGCCCTAAAGGTTCGCTTTAAATAGAGGACCAAAGGCTCTGACATTCAGTCACACAAGCAGCACAGGAGAGAGCCTAGCACAGCATTTGCTCCTAGAAAGGCAAGTAATAGAAATGTCTTCTATGACTATGCAAAGCAATTCCATAAAGACTGACAACATAGCTTAATGTGCAGGATTACTTCAATGCTGGAAATGTATAATATCTAAATTCTAGAAACTGGAATATGAAATAAGCAACATATCTGTAAGGTTTCTAAAACAGCGCTTCATTGGCGTATTTATTTTTCCCTAAGAAATCAGCATGCCTCGTCTTTTAGACTAGAATTACACGTCCTTTTGATGCATAGAGGGCATTTTTAGATTCTTGTTAAACAAGGCAGGAAAACCACTTCAGTCAATTAGTCTTCCCACATGAACACAGACATACACATAACCAGTGATGACATCACCTCACTACTCAGCATACAGTCTGCATTGGGGACTGAAGAACCCTCCTCCAATGTAAACTCAGACTGGATCCACACCATCTCTAATGCATTTAGCACACTTGAGTGGGCGTACGTTGATATCCTTTCTAACACACTGCGCTGATGTGTATTTTCTTTTTTTAAACTTGCTGAATTGATGTCGGTTTTTGTTCACAGCAGGAGTTAATACATTGAGGGGAATTTATCAAAACTGGAGCAGACAGAATCTGGAGCAAACAAAAAATGGAGCAGCTGCGCATGGCAACCAATCAGCCTCTCTCATTTTCAAATCTTAACTGAACAAACTGAAGAGAAACTGATTGGTTGACATGCACAACTGCTCCAGATGTTGTCTGCTCCAGTTTTGATAAATTCCCCCATTGTTTTTCATTTAACGTGCATTTCAGCACGCACATTGCAATGCATTGCAGCATACTGCTGTGTTTAAAGGCAGCATGGACCATTTTGCACCAACGCAACAAACTGGTGTGAACTAAGCCTATTGGAAACAATGGATTTTGGCTGCTTATTGCATTGGGCCCGCATTGATCAACACAGACCAATGCATGTTTTGTGAATTGGCCCAAAGAGAACCCCCCACACGCCAGTACAGCTCCGGAGGGAAGCCAAAACGCAGCCAGCCCCGGAGGGAAGCCAAAACGCAGCCAGCCCCGGAGGGAAGCCAAAACGCAGCCAGCCCCGGAGGGAAGCCAAAACGCAGCCAGCCCCGGAGGGAAGCCAAAACGCAGCCAGCCCCGGAGGGAAGCCAAAACGCAGCCAGCCCCGGAGGGAAGCCAAAAGGAGATTTTCTCTGCTGCTAAACGCTTGTCAGTAGGGCTGCAACAACTATCGATCTCAGAAGCAAGTTGCTAGATGACTGCTCAGGTAAGCCCGCACTTTCCCACACATGGTGCTCTATAATGTATTGCTGGGATTTGTTGTATTCCTCTATAGCTGGTGGTATTCTGCACTGCACTGTATAGAGGACTACAAATCCCAGCAATAGTACATTATAGCTGGCGGTATAGTCCTCTCACTATAGTCCTCTATAGCTGGTGGTATTCTGCACTGCACTGTATAGAGGACTACAAATCCCAGCAATAGTACATTATACAGCGCAATGCAGAGTACCACCAGCTATAGAGGACTATAGTGAGAGGACTATACCGCCAGCTATAATGTACTATTGCTGGGATTTGTTGTATTCCTCTATAGCTGTTGATATTCTGCATTGCGCTGTATAATGTACTATTGCTGGGATTTGTAGTCCTCTATAGTCGGTGCCATTCTGCATTCATTGCTGTATAATTTTACACTTTCCTTTTCACTATATTGCACACCACACTATTTTTTACTTCCACCGCTCCAAGCTTGCTTCTGTGATGGAGTGCAATCTCAATACAAACTAGTAGTCCATCACTGGAGCCATTTTTTAAAATTTATTTTATTGTTTATCCGATTAACCGATTAATCGAACGTAATAATCGGCTAACGAATCGATTTTGAAAATAATCGTTAGCTGCAGCTCTACTTGTCAGGCCATGCGATATATTTTGTCTTCTCCATTTAGTCACCTTCCTAAACGTACAGAAAATTAGAAATATGGGTTAACCCTAGCGACAGAGCATAGAGGTTTAGGGAACATTAGAAGCATCATTCTCTGCATGAGGACATTTTCTTGGATTCTTCTCTCTATTCCCCCGGTTCAACAGCAGTGTGTGCACCATCTCCATCTGCACAAAGAACCACTGTTCTATTTTGACTTCTCTCTCCTTCAGGTCTTGATAACAATAAGATAAGGGACACGGATCAAATAAAAACCAAGGTGACGGGAAACAGATGAAATGAAGCATGAAGAAAGGCCAGCATTCCAAGTACGATATAGCCCTTTTACTGCAAACAGCAATCACTGACGAATGTTTCTAGGTCACACAGGTCCTTTTTTTGTCAAGGCTTCAGATCAAATCAAGACCTGGAGAGCCAAGGCATTGTGCAGTTACCAACTTCAGTTTAATACGACTACCTACCGGTCTAGTTGTTTACTAGCAGTTGTAAACCTGTGCTGTTTTATTTAAGGCCTGTATCACAACCCTATACTGCCCTATCTCCTGATCATTTACTTGCCTATCCCTGGGGGGACTTTGCCCTGTGTAACACCATCGCTCTCACTAGAGGGTCTTTGCCGGGTGTACACATGGCTATTTTTTGGCAGACGCCCAGCAAAAAATCCCTAGGGAGGACACGGCAATGTCTTCTCCTCAGCCTCTCTTGTAGTCTCTGGGTTCACCTTGCTCCTCGAAGGACCCCTGCAGAAGAATGCAGGATAGAAAGCAGGAGGAAAGCGGTGACCACCAACTTTCTCTCGGCTGAATGAACCTGGAAACGCTCAGCTAGCTATACTTCTGGGTTTAGCATTGTCTATTGAGCTGCAATGGCTAGGTAAGTAGTAGATCCAGGACATCCTTCCCTGATCTCCATGGTCAAGAGAAGGTGGCATTAGAGTGTCTAACAGATCCCTGATGACTTCCACAGAACAGAGAGGGGAAGGTACTCCATGACATAGGGGACTTGACAGCAATAAAATTGAGGTTACAAAAAACAATGTATTAAATACATACATATGTATGCCTACTGCATGAAACATTAGGTATTCTCAGATAAGAGGCCAAATAATTGAATGGTCATGATTTAGATTAAACTGTAAAGCAATGAGCTATAAAAAGTTTGGTTTTTTTTTTTCTATACATCACCTACTTCCTCCAAGTGTACATGACTTTGAGCCTAGATATTTTTGTTACTTAATACAAGTCAAAGGGGCGGATTTATATCACGGTCGCACAGCCTACAGTTGTGCAAACAACATTCATGGTGCATTACTGCAGTCATCATTCTAACAGATTTATGTTGTGTGAACGCGTTATATAGTCAATTTAATTTTTAAAATATTTTAATAATTTGCACCAGATTTCAATATTTCTTTTCCTTTTTAGCCACCCAGCTAAAAAAAAATTCTAGGGGGGAACACTTAGCACTTCCAATGCCTACAGCTACATTAACATCTCTGTTTTTCCCATGTGGTGTGGTTGCTGTGCAATGCGTTTTACATGCTTTATGATTCATCGCCATAGATGTGTGTTGTTAGAACCCGAACCAAAGAAGCAGCAAGCAAAATGTTTATTTCCTGCACCACACTAAAAAGGCCACACACACACACGGATATTTTTCTTTACACAACGCAATCAATATTAATTAGATTTAGATATCTGAAATAGAACACCAATTATGTGGCTAATGGAACCCGTTAAAGAAAAAAACCTGATAAAAAATAAAAGAAATAAGGATCTGCCGTTGCTTCTGTGTATTTGAAGGTGAATGCCCCAGTGTGTTCAATTTGAATCTGCCACTGGCCTAGAACAAGCATGGGCATATCAAGTGCCACCAAACCTGCTATATGCCAGTTTTAGGTCAGACATTTACAATATAACAAAAGTATAGGAATGACAGCCGAGGAGCTTGTACAAGACAATATGGTAGCCCCAATTTTCTATCTCGCAGGTTCCAATAGTCAGATACATCATTGGGTGGCTAATGAAAGTTCTTGGTGGAGGGAGTAACTGTACAGAAGACTAGAGCTGCAGCTAACGATTATTTAGCCGATTATTAAGTTCGATTAATCGGTTAATCGGATAAACAATTAAAATAACTTTTTCAATAATCGATTATAATCGATTATGTCGATTATTTGTTGCAGCCCTACAGAAGACACATTTTTCCCAACTGCTATTCCTTCCATTGAGGAGCTAGAGATATGGGAAAGCCATATCATCAGTCCCATAAAAAGCAGAGCTCTCATCACTCCCAGAATGTGAGTGTAAAGGGTATTTTATGGTCAAAAACTAAAAATATGTATTTTATATTGAACTCAGGGTTATATCCCTCTCCTAAAAACCATATCAGTCTAGAAGTTTGTAAACTTACTGTCCACAGGATGTACTTCCTCAATGTATTGACACAATTTCATGAAGCCATTTCAATATGCACTTCCTTGTGTCACAACTCTCACAAAGACTGTCTTCTTAACTACAATTCAGTCTGAATAATAAAACATTATCATTACCTGATGGTAACAAAGCATGATGGGATGAGTAGTCTTGAGAAATTGAGATTGCAGGACATTAAGCAGCAGGGAAAGAGATGCAAAGCACACTGGGGATCCAGGAAGTTGATGTAAGTGATGGGCAGACAGAAGGCAGTACTCACTACATAAAAGGGACTTTTTCATGTAAGCTTTGATTGCATCAAAAACAACTCTAATCAATGCTGATGTTATAACAGGATAGTATATGCTGGGACTTACAATTTCATTGAGCACCCGATGGCCAAGCATTTTGCCAAAGGATGTTTAGATCATACTACCTAGTCCAAACACCCCCTGAGCAACATTAGCAGGACCCCGCCTGCAAGCTTGCCCTGTGCATTATTCCCAAAAGGAATGTTGGACAGAAGCAGCCTTAACAGACCGTGAAGAGATAAAACTCATGTAAGTATGTGGGGCTAAAAACAACTATGTTCTCTAAATATGAAAAAGCCTGCAGGCATAGAACTTGTAACGGCAGGTGGCATTCATGAGGGAATGTGGAAAACAAGCAGAAACAAGCCAAAAAAAAACCCTGAATCTAAGTTGCAGGTTTTAGAAAGAAAAAGAGATGGTAGTGTGTGTGTGTGTGTGTGTGTGTGTGTGTGTGTACCCTGTGTTCCAGTGCGGTGCGATCGCAACAAATAGTGCATGAGCCTTTGTTTATGTGATCAATTGCGTTCATGGCACTCGCACGGAACCGTGTCATGAACGCAATGGATAGTGTGAACTGGCCCTAAAAGTACTTCCAACGCTAAAGCATGGGTTCACACCTGTAGGAAGCAATGAAAGCATGTGCATTGCATGTGTTTTTCGTGCGTTACCGTGCATTGTAATAGGACAGCTCGTTCATTAGAAATTACTGCGGATTTTCCCTGATAATACAATGTCAAACACATTCATTCTTTTGCAATCCTCTTTATTGTTAGTTTTCTCAATTTCCTGGCATTAGAAGACCTAAAAGAACCAATAAAAAAACACCCAGGGGCGCAGTGCATTTACATGAATGGTAAGAAGAATATTTAAGAAATTGGTTATATAAAGTAGGTCAGGCAAGTACATTTCTTAAAAAACATCCCCCATAAAATTCCTAAAGTGCAGTGGACGAGAGCCAATCTCGCTGGGCTAGAAGACCTGTCCAGACAAGCCCTAATCCTGAAGAAAGAGTAAAGTACTACATGCCTAAGGCCATGTTTAAGACTTAATAGGCCCATATCTACAAACACCGACCACACATGATGTGGTGTCAGGCCTACTGTGTGCGATTATACTATAAAAGCTTACGTACACACACAGGTGCCAGTCCAAATTTTTGTCACCTACCAGCACTCATTGGCAGGAACAAGGGTTGGGCAATAGACATAAAAACATATTAGATATATCTATATATAGAATTCAGGGGCCAGTCTGCCAGAACCAAGAGGATGATTTATAGGAGTCAGCTCCATTGACAGCTAGATTCAACCCTAAAAGTTGGGGGGCAGCTGTAGCACTGGCAACTGGGATTCATCCAACCCGGAACTAAGCAAAAGCCTGATGAACTTATAATGCTGGATTTTATACAATTCAAAGAGAACCGACAGGACTTGGATTTTAGCATACAACCTCTCCTTGTTTGATTAAATGGTCAGTATACAACATTAAAATGCATCTGTCTGTCTGATCAAATTTTCACCCAGATCTGCAATAGTGGAAGTATGAGCTTTGATAAATGTACCCAGAGTTCCGCTGACAGCACACCTTGGTAAATATGTGACTAGAACAAAGCCAGCCAGGTAACAGCTTGCGGAGCCTTCAAATAACAAGGGAGGGTTAGAGCTGATCAAGCACCCCGCAGGCACAATCATTTCAACTGAAGAATTATTGGGAAAGTGACTTTAAACTTAAAGAACAGACAGGTTTGCAAAAAAACCCCAAGAAACCTATCTTGAGGATTTGTATATCATATTGTGGACAAATGGATGCCCAGACTTCTCGTATGGTCTCCCAACCCCCGCTGAAATTTATGTTGGAATTATTTTATGCTCACAGTTTATACCGGTCTCACCCTGAACCAGAATTTTTTAAGATCTATATTATATATAGATGAACTTCGGGATAAGCCAATAGAGAAGTCTCAATAAAAGTCATGTGTATTCTTCCTTGAATCTTGGTGATCTTTGTGTATTTCTTCCAGATCTGTGCAGTCATCCAGTGTGAGGCTTTGTCTCTGTGCAGAGCTTCCTGTATAAAGACCGGTCAATGCTGCTCTCTCTCACCGTGCATGGTGACTGGTCTTGTAGCCGCTCCTTCCCATAGCTAATGGTACTGCTACCTGTACAAAGTAACAACTGGGTTTGCAGAAGAATCTGGTGACCAAAGTGAATTGACATCCTTTGTGGCTATTAAAGAATATATTTAAATGCAAACAGAAACAAGTATAGTGGTGTCACCACCTTCGTACTCCATTAAGATCTACAAGTCCCTCTGCCACAGTGGGGGGTGTAGTTTAGTCATTCACAGATCCTGTATATGGATCTGTGAATTAATGACGAGGCTGTAAGGGGCTAGCCACACACTGCCGTGCGGAATTCAAATGTGAAGAGATTCCTGCGGGGAGAAGAACCCCACAATTGAGGTAAGTGGGGAGAAGG
>NW_017306720.1:135587-144648 GCF_000935625.1 Nanorana parkeri | reverse complement strand
TATGTCACCATGTTTTATTTTACACCCTAAATATGAAGTAACATTAAACATGGTATAAAAGATGGAATTCGCTTTTATTTTCCATCACAGCTATTACCTCAAATGACTGTGTGAGGTTTTGTATCATCAATACATAAGTTAATGATTACACTGAGATATGAAAAAAACATTTTTAAACGAAATTCTAAACTTGCAAGTCCAGATTAACTTCGAGCGCCTGAGAATTTCACAGCCATGAAGAACAAATCACAAACTCACGGCTGTGAACATGTGGTCCTTCGCTCCTCCCTATAAACACAATGTTATCTCTGTCAACTTCCTCCCACAATAAAAAGGCACAGCGGGGTCAACACAAAGAAATAGGCAGGCTTCACCAGGTAAATGCCAACAACATGAGGACAGGGGTCCCACCGTCAGTAGCACGGGGGGGACCCCTTAATGCAAAAAAGGAAAAGTGGAAATAAAACCTTTAACATGCCAACGTTTTCACTAGAGGAAGCATGTTTATGACATTACAAATAGACTCTACTGGGGCAGGTGCTCACATTGCGGATGAACCATTTTGCTGTCATACGTTGGTAGCAGCATGGGTCCTTAAAAGGAAAGTCCACTTTCCCAAGGGAATTGGGGGAAAAAATGGAATTACCCCCTCCAATCTGCCCCCCCCCCCCCCACACCCTATACTTACCTTTCGGCAAACACCCGTTCCCCTTCGCCAGTAAAAGTGTACAAGAGGAGGTATTTCCATTTTCCCAAATTCCCTTTCCTGTCTTTCGTCAGCCAGCTTTCTAGTGGTAGTGATTCAGGTGGCCATAAAGCCATCCGATCACTTCCACACCCACTGCAAGCTGCCAACCCTTCTTCTGAACTACTTTCATGTTTCCTGGGCTCCTGTGCCCCTCTTGTGGGCCCAAGACAGACATGTAGGTAAAATGGAGGGAGATCAGGGATGGGGAGCTTCACTGCTCTCCCCTCCAGTGAATGACAAGCATTTAATCACTTCAGTGCCGTCATTACCTGGCCGCTGTGGCTGGGGATAAAGCTGATGAACACGACCGGTGCTTAATCTGCTTCAAAAGCTCATTAAAAGAGAACCTGTCACATTGTGTTGTGTGTATGTGTTGTGTTGTGTATATATATATGTATACATACATATACATATATATATATACACACACGTTAGCCCCCCTAAGTCAAGTCAATGCCTGTTCTGTGACATAAAAGTGAACAATGTTGTACACATATAAAATAATGTTTAAGCTCCGTAAGCGACAATGCTCAACATGAAGGAACCCCATTACTTTCAATGGTGCCTGCTCACAGCCAAGTATTGTGTTGCCCTCTAGCTTGAAAAAGTACATGAGCTTCTTTTTGGGCAGAATTCAAGTGACTTTGAAGCCCTTATTGATCAGCACACCGATATTCTATATGACCAGAAATACTAATTACATGGAATCCAAAACATTCCCACTCACATTACTGATCAATCTAAATAAAAAACACAATGTGGGCAACCATGCTAACAGATCAGAGTGCGGGAGCAATCTCCCAATCACAAAAGGACTGTGCGGGCAATCATCCAATCAGAGAAAGCTCACTACACAAGTTACACTGACCATACAATCGAGTTCAGATTTACCAAAACTATGTAATATGAGGACCTTGTCATGTAATATGAGGCACATAGTTATTGCTAGATCTAATGGAGATTGTACAATCAGTCAGTATGTGTGGCGAGCTGAAGGGTGGGTGGGTGTGTGTGGACAATCGTCCGATCAGAAGACTTTGTGAACACTAGCTCTTTGAGGCTGGAGCAGCAGAAAGCCCGTGCGTGTCTCCAGCTGACGTAGAACTACAAATCTCAGCACAACATACAGCGACTGGCAGGGAAGATGCCCCCCGCATCATCTCTTGGATGTCGCCAAAAGAGCGCTCAGTGCTGCACTCAGCACACTTTATTCGTGCCGGCCCCCCTACAGGTGTAAGTGAGAACAGCGCCCTCCTCAGTTTATGCGCTTACAAGCAGAAGTATAAAGAGCACGTTAAATTACCGGGCGTTATTGTGAAGAGCTGCGGCCTGGACTCCCCGCCGGTGCCGGCTCCTTCCTTCCTTACGTTCTCCACAGACCCTTCTCTCGATGCACAGACCCTCCTTCTCCTCACCCTTTCCGGTTCCGGGTTGCCACACCTCCTCTTCCCCTCCAACTGTGACACACACTGTCCGCCTCCTCTCCTCGGCCAGGCAGGGCGGGAGCGCGGCCCCGACACAGTGCGGGAACGCGCACTGTAGGGAGTCAGCGCACTGAGCGCAGTGCCGCCTGTCAGTGGAGGCCTTGCGGCGCTCTATGTGGCGAAGTAGCAGAGGAGGAAGAAGCCCGAATTTAGTGTTTTTGTCCAAATAAACGAAATGTTCTGCATTGTACCGGCCGTTATAGGACCTGCACACTCTTTTCCTGGGCAATTTACAAAGCCAATAAAGAGTCCCTGTTCAAGTACAATCTTTGCCCCCCTTCGGGCCCATTTAGGCTTCATTCACACTGGCATTGCCAAATAGGTTTATTTCTAAACACAGAACATAAAACAGGTATTTCTGTGGCTGGGATAGCCAGCTGTGGTGTACACCTGCCCATAATAGTGAATAGTTGTAGGTGACCTTACATGAATTTGCACTGCTACACTGTAAACCTGGGCATGTGTAAAGCCCGCGCCCCTGGAGGCACACAAGCTGCGTCAGGGGTTGTATTAGGGTTGCCACCTGTCCAGGATTCACCCGGACAGTCCGGGTTTTGAATGCTGTGTCCGGGTTTCATGGCAACAGAAACCCGGACACAAAATGTCAGGCACACAGGGGCAACCAAAATTAAGATAGGGGCTACTCCCCCCCCCCCCACACTGAAAATAGTCTCAACTGTGATATTTACGTATGAATGGGTGGCGCTTTTACATATGAATAAGCCGCGACTCATTCTCCCAAAAAAAATGTCCGTGCGTCACTAGAGGGGGTTCGGGTTTCACTTAAAGAAAAGGTGGCAACCCTAGGTTGTATGCCCGTACGCATGCACAGGTATATGCAAGTAGTTGGGTACAGCCACCTACACCCATTCACTACTATGGGCAGCTGTACTACACAGCTGGTTATTGCAGGGAGAGGAGAAGCTAGACATTCTGTCTTCCGTCACTCAGAGTTGCTCCCCCCCAGGGACAAGTTCTCCATCCAAACGGCGGCGCCCCTCCTGATCCACCACAAAGGTGAGGCTTCAAATCGCCTCATTCTCCAGTGCCGCTTTGTTAATTTAGAAGCCACTTCTGCTTCGCTTCTATTTATTTATTTCTATTGCCCGTTATAAACTGTCGTGGAGGAGAGAATGAAGTGATTTCAAGCGTCGCCTCCATGGTGGATCAGGAGGGGTGCCGCTGCACCAAAATAAAGAGCACAGAAGCGGATCCACCACAGAGGTTCATTACACAATAATACATTATACAGCAATGCAGGATGCCGCCAGCTAAAGAGGACTACAAATCCCAGCAATATATTATACAGCAATGCAGAATATCACCAGCTATAGAAGACTACAAATCTCAGCAATACAAAATAATATGAAGCTTCATAGTCTGTGTTGCTCTGGGGTGGCAGCCTGATGTCAGTAGCAATGCAGAGGTCAATAGTTTAAAGCAGAGTGCAAAGGTCAGCAGTGTAACACAGAGTGCAAAGTTCAGCAGTGTAACAGAGTACAGAGCTCAGCGGTGTAATGCAGAGTACAGAGGTCAGCATTGTGAGGCACTATACAGAGGTCACTAATAACACAGAGGTTAGTAATAATGCAGAGGTCAGCGGTGTAACGCAGAGTACAGAGGTCAGCAGTGTAACAGAGCTCAGCGGTGTAATGCAGAGTACAGAAGTCACTGTTGTGAGGCACTGTACAGAGGTCACTAATAACAGAGGTTAGTAATAATGCAGAGGTCAGCGGTGTGACACACAGTGCAGAGGTGTAACGCAGAGTACAGAGGTCACTAATAACGCAGAGTGCAGTACTAACACAGAGGTCAGTAATAACACAGAGTGCAAAAGTCAGCGGTGTTATGCAAAGTGCAGAAGTCAGCGGTGTAGCGCACAGTGCAGAGATGTAACGCAGAGTACAGAGGTCAGCAGTGAAACAGAGTACAGAGGTCAGCAGTGAAACAGAGTACAGAGGTCAGCAGTGAAACAGAGTACAGAGGTCAGCAGTGAAACAGAGTACAGAAGTCAGCGGTGTGACGCAGAGTACAGAGATCAGCGGTGTGACGCACAGTACAGAGATCAGCGGTGTGACGCACAGTGCAGAGATCAGCGGTGTGACGCACAGTGCAGAGATCAGCGGTGTGACGCACAGTACAGAGATCAGCGGTGTGACGCACAGTGCAGAGATCAGCGGTGTGACGCACAGTGCAGAGATCAGCGGTGTGACGCACAGTACAGAGATCAGCGGTGTGACGCACAGTGCAGAGATCAGCGGTGTGACGCACAGTGCAGAGATCAGCGGTGTGACGCACAGTACAGAGATCAGCGGTGTGACGCACAGTGCAGAGATCAGCGGTGTGACGCACAGTACGGAGATCAGCGGTGTGACGCACAGTACGGAGATCAGCGGTGTGACGCACAGTACGGAGATCAGCGGTGTGACGCACAGTACGGAGATCAGCGGTGTGACGCACAGCACGGAGATCAGCGGTGTGACGCACAGCACGGAGATCAGCGGTGTGACGCACAGCACGGAGATCAGCGGTGTGACGCACAGCACGGAGATCAGCGGTGTGACGCACAGCACAGAGATCAGCGATGTTGCCTCACATTCTCAGGTGAAGCCTCCAGCAGCTGACTGGACTTTTTCAAATTATTTTTACATTTATTTTATTTAAACATTTTTTTTTTTACTTTAACCTCCTGCTGTCCGGCTGTTGTAATTAAACGGCCGAACTGTGACTTCTTGAATGCGGGTGGGCATTTTGAAACATCCATTCCAGCCCCGCTCGTGCCTGCCACTAGGCGGCACGCATGAGCAGGAAATTTGTTTCATCAGCTTCTTTGGGGGTCCCTAGGTGACATTAGGGGGTCTTAGGGACCCCCTGATGTCTCCATAAAGAGGACCTGTCACTGTAAATTGGCTATCACATAGGCAGGGCCGGTGCTAGGATTCTTGCCTACACAGGCAAGGTGCATTTTTGCGCCCCCCCCTCCCCGACCCCCTGTAAAAACAGGGCATTTTGACAAGTACTTGTACTTGTCAAAATGCCCCGATGTTTGCGCTATGGTTTTTTTTGTTTTTTTCACTTACCTTCGGCGCGGGAGAGCAGCGGCGAGTCAGCGCTGGTCAGGTGGGAGGAGCTACAGGTGGGGTCCCAATTTAGCTGGCCGGCGATTGCCTGAGGTGCCGCGCGTGTCGGGATCCCCTGGCAGTCGCTGGCCAGCTAAATTAGGACCCCACCTGGAGCTCCTCCCACTGGACTAGCGCTGATTCGCCGCTGCTCTCCCGCACCGAAGGAAAGTGAAAAAAAAACATAGCGCAAACATCGGGGCATTTTGACAAGTACAAGTACTTGTCAAAATGCCGTTTTTTCCGCCCCTCACCCTGCAGCGCCCTCAGGCGGCCGCCTGACTTGCCTTGCGGTAGCGCCGGGCCTGCACATAGGGGGCTTCTTATCCCCCTATGTGATAGCAATAAAGTTAAGTGAAAAAAAGTTTTAAAAAAATGTAAGTTCCAAAAAAATGGTGATGACTTTGCCCAATCATGGCTCACCTGTCAGATGCCTCACAACTGTAAACAGTTGGGCGGAGCTAGCTGTCACCACTAGATCCGCCCAATTGTTTATATGTTGCCTGCATCTGTCAAAATGCCATTCTCCGGTCGGAGTTCGTCGCGAGTGGACGGGTTGGCGGGGGTGGGGTTTATAAAATTATTTAAATTTATTTTTTCTTGTTTTATTTTTTATTTCAAAGTCGTCGTGGACAACGCTGGTGCCGGCTCCTTCCATTCTTACGTTCTCCACAGACCCTTCTCTCGATGCACAGACCCTCCTTCTCCTCACCCTTTCCGGTTTCCAGGTTGCCACACCTCTTCCTCTTCCCCTCCGAATGTGACACACACTATCCGCCCCCTCTCCTCGGCCAGGCAGGGCGGGAGCGCGGCCCCGACACAAACCATACCTCCAAATCAACAAAAGAATGGCTTCTCAGGAGACGATCAAAGTTATGGAATGGCCCAGCCAGAGACTAGACCTAAATCCAAATGAAAATCTGTGGGGTGACCTGAAGAGGGTTGTGCACAAGAGATGCCCCCTCAACTTGACAGATTTGGAGAGCCTTTGCAGGGAAAAGTGGGCAAAGATTCCCATGGCAAGATGTGCCCTGCTGATAGACGCCTACCCCAAAAAGACGGAATGCCGTCATAAAATCAGAAGGTGCTTTAACAATGTTAAATGTTTAGTCAATGTTTTTCTGACTGTTGTTACAATGTTAATAAAAGGGGATTGTGTTTTTAAAGAAATGACTCTATGGCTAAGCATCTGTGAGCGTGAAACACATAAGAGATCTTGCTATGTGTCGTACCCCTTTTTCAGTCCACTGAAATATAGAATTTGGATGTAATGATGGAGTGCCGTCATCTAGCAGTCAGAGGGGCAGCCAGCAGTGTTTGTGGGCAAGAGTGAACTGACTTGGAGCAGCATTTCTTATATTCATATACATAAAACTTCCATGGAGGACACACTGTTTAACCCTTCAGGGGATATTTATTTAAAACTGGAGCAGACAAAATCTAGAACAGCTGTGCAAGGCAACCAATCAGCTTCTCTCTTTCATTATTAAATCTTAACTGAACAAACTAAACAGAGAAGCTGATTGGTTGCATGGGGCAACTGCTCCAGATTTTGATAAATTCCCCTCATTGACTTTACATGTATAACTAATCTAATTTAAATGGTCCAAATACTTACCTCAATCTGTGCTAAGGTAAAAGACCAGGTCCCAAGTCTACTTTCTTGGGAACTGCAGCGTGGGTGGGGGGGGGAATCCTTTTTGGGTGCCCATGTTGCCCTCTGGTCACATGGATTCTTACCTTTGTGCAGGGGCAGAACCACTGGCAGTGCAACCGGTGCGTCACCCCAGGGCCCAAGGCTGGGGGGCACTGACAGGAGAGGAAGTGGAAAAGGCCGGGGCTGTGGCCCAGCACCGCCGGTCCGGCTGCAGAGGAAGCCCCATATATTTATATATTGGGGTTTTTAAGCCAGCAGGTTTCTTACATCATTATCTATAAACAGTGTGTTAAATAAGACTATTGTTTAGAGGTATTATTAATAAAACTTACATCTGAATCAATCCCATGATTTCAATGCTACAGTGTGTATCTGGTCATAGATGCTAGAGGAGCATCAATCACAAGTCTGTTGAACCAGCAGAGAGTCCTTATTGACCTTTCTTAAGGAGAAAAACGCCTGTGAAAATATTGCCCTGTCACCCAATGTTTTCCATAAACAAAGTAACTGCACACACCTTGCTCCTCCTCTATATAGGGATAAACACTTGTGCTTGCCTATTCTAGCTCAGTCGGCAGAGTGTCCTGCCTGCTTGGTGTCAGATTGTTCCTCCGTGTATGATTCCCACTCCTCCCCAGGTATGTCTAGGATAATCATATGTGTGCATGGACCCGACAACAAAACAATAAACAATGCATTTCCTATCAATATAAAACTGCAATTTTATTAATAAATCCCATATTTACCCTCTGTAAATAAAAAAATATAAACATCTGCTCTGTAACTATTTAGATCCATCTGTCCGTGCTAACAGCTACCACATATCAAACAATAATTCCAGAAGGGTCTTGTAGCATGCTACGGTTAAAGCTGGTTTCGACAGACATTGGTATGTAATGCAGCTATCAGGATAATGTGCAAGAGATTTCTTCTACAGATGGTTCCAGCAATGTTATCCTAAAGGCATTCCACCATACCCCCTACGTCAGGGGCGCCCACAATTCTTCGTCTGGATATCTACTTTTCAAATGACGAGCTCAATGAGAGCTACAAACGAGGTGTCCCGCCCCTTCCCCTATGCGGCATCTGACACATTCAGCCGGCAGCTCACGAGCACAGTGGGAGCAGAGCCGTAGCCAGCTACTTTTGCGCCTGAGGCAAGTAAAAAAAAAATGTGCCCTGCCTCCAGGATGTGTTTTTTAAATTATTTTATTATTTCTTTATTATTATTTCTTTTTTTCTATTTTTATTTTAATTATTTTTTTTTTTTACTGTGGGGGGGGAGGTGAGGGGGCGGCTATGGGGAAATATGTGGGGTCTAAACAGCCCCCTGACCTTTCCCTTTTAAAATAGAAAAATAAATTGATGACACAGAGTCCTCAATCTCTTTTTCTGCAGCATCTGTTCTAAATGAATGGAAAGTACAGAGGCTTCCCATTCATTCAGAAAATATTTACTATCATCCAGTTTCTGAATGGGGAGGAGCCTCTGTGCTACTCCCCATTGAGAATCTCATGAATGAACAGGAAGTGATGTAAAGCACTTCCTGTTCATTCATAACTGGGGACACATAGTACTATGTGTCCCCAGTTATTTACAAACACTGGAGTGATCATCTGATGTGTTGCACACAGAGGATTGGTACATATCGCTGATATGTACCGATCCTCTGACGCTCGGTCACTCACAGAGCTCAGCCTGCAGCTTCTCCTCTGGATCCCTTCTTCTCTCCCCCGCCTGTATGCAGTGGTGATCCGAGGAGAAGTGAAGGAAGAGCTGCAGCTGGGGGGGTGTGGAGGAGGGAGCCGCTGTCACAGCAGCATGGCCGAGCGGTGAGGAGAGAGAGAACCGCCGGCTGTCAGATCCTGGCCGAGCGGCTCTCCCCTCACCGCTCGGCTATGCTACATATTTCTAAACAATTGGTGATAAAGACCCGTAATGACTTGCTTTTAGATGTTTCCCGCTATGGACAACTGTCTGTAAGTCACCATTTAGAAAAATAATGTGTTTTATCATTTAGACTCGGGGGGGGGGGGGGGGGGCACCTGTGATC